>NC_031953.1:6116486-6125055 GCF_000303195.2 Fusarium pseudograminearum CS3096 | reverse complement strand
CGGTAGAGCGTGAGACTCTTACGAGTACGCGATCTCAAGGTTGCGGGTTCGACCCCCGCATCGGGCTGTTCCTATACTACATATTCAATGATTGAGATGTGCTTCTTTTTTTGGTGTTTTTGCATGTCTTTTTGTGAGGGATGTCGAAACAGTGGTGGTAGTGGTTAGGAGACTGGCTGATGCAGACCATTACAGCTTAAGATGGTAATCTTGGAATGTTAATGTTGACGAGTAGGCAGTTAAATAAAATACAGCAAAACCACAAAGAATCTTCAGGTATCGTCTAGTTCAACTCATGAGCCTTCTTGATGGCCTTGTTATTGCCCGTATCCAACACAACTGCGGGATCTTCTTCATCTCCCTTTCTAGAAACCGTATTGCCATTCTTTGTGGTGATAGAGGTACTGGATTCGATGTTAGCAACTTAACCTACAAGTTCATGTGGTGCAACTTACTCTTCGGCCTTGACATCCAAGACTTTACCCTTGGGCTGTCCTTCGCCCCAGTTCCAGCTCACAGTCTCACCCTTCTTGGGACCCTTCTTTGGACCAGAACCATCACCACCTTCATCGTCATCGTTCTCGTCGTCGTCAGCCTCTTCGGACTTCTTTGAAGCGCCATTGGTCTTTTTCCCGTTTGATTGCTTCTTCTGTGGCTTCTCATCAGCATCATCGCCTTCTTCCTCCTCCTCCTCATCTTCGTCGTTGGACTTTGTAGACTCCCCCTTGCGAGTCTCTCGCTTCTTGTTTGAGCCAGTCTGGCTTCGGGTCGCCCTTCGCTTCTCTCCAGTCTGTTTCTCATCATCGCCATCTTCTTGTTCCTCCTCAGCATCATCGTCTGCTTCTTCTTCCTTCTCTTCCTTCTCTTCCTCCTGCTTCTTGTTACTACCATCATCCTTGCCCTGAGCCTTGAGGAAATCGTGGCCCCAGTTTTTGAGCGACGCGTAAGATTTGGTCTTTTTGACCTCCTCGGGTGACTTGTCGTTGTTGGACTTTGTCTCTTGAGCTAAATGGCGATTGCTGTTTCTTGTTAGTATCAAGTCGCGAACTGTATATGTTTGCCGGAATGGTATGCGCAAACAGTATAGAGTACCTACCAGTAGGAGACGACTTTGCGCATGTGCTGGATCTGCTCATCGGTGTACTTGCTAGGTTCCTTCTTTGGGTTCTCCTTGAGGATCTCGACAATCTTGCGACCACTGTCGTGTCCGACAGATTCACCATTCTCGTCCTCCTTTGGCCAACCTGCACTGTTGGAGTCGTCTGACTTGAGCCACTTTTCAAGCTCAGAGGCCGTCATGTTGACAACCTCGTTGAACTCTTGGATAACTTCATCGTTGCCCTTCATGATTGTGGTAGTGTTAAATTACTTGATCGGTATAAGTGAAATGATGTACTTTGTATTGCGATTTCGTTAATTACGAAAATCAATCGATCAACCAGAAGTTTACGCGACCCATCACCCGAGTTTATGTACGTTGTTATTGCTTTTGGCTTGCGCCGTGTCGTCATGGCAGCCAGCTTGCGGACGCTGTCTCAGCGTCATAGAAGAGCTTTGAACTGTCGCGTCAAGCTGGGTTAGAGAGCTCGGTCATTTGGCGTAAAATAGCTTGCCGTGATCGACTCGGAATAGACCTTGACGTTTAAGTGCTTGCAGGGGTTCAGCTGAACAAAGCGCGATCTGGGCTGTCGCCAAAGGAACGCGATCCGATCTCATGAATGAACGCATCATTTCTGGGCGATCCTTGAGATGGTGGTTGGGCGGCTGGGAAGTGGACCAGGAACCCGATAGACGGATCGATGCTTTTATTCAAGCTAGAGGCTAATTAATGCATTAATTCCAGGGGGGATTATGACGATGCGCGTGAGCTGAAGGATCTGTCTCTTTCTTTGTGTTGATGTTGGGTTATCCACATTGAGTTACAAGACAGTTGAAGCTCCATAACCCACGTCATTTAGAGCCATTGAGACTAAACCATAGCACTGTGTTTACTTGTATGCACCTTTGTTTAGCAACCACGTCCAAAATCTTCAATTAAAAGAATTGGTGAGCGGTTCTAATGTGAATAGCTCAAGTTCAGCAGCTATACCACTGAGCTGAGCGCAAAGATATAGATAATTGCCAGTGTCTACTCACCACTTATACTGACCTATACTTATACTTGACTATGCAAGCGTATATGTACCTACCTATTTAAACTAACAGCAATAAATTGCTCGTCATAATAGATAATACATGAACATACTACGATGTCATCGTCAGGTCTATTTCCTGTACTTGGTCTGACTTTTGTCTAGGTTATAAGCTTCAGGAACCCGTTCCTGTCATCGTTTGTCCGATCGGAGCTTTAGAGTAAAAATGATAGAAGAGAGGATCGGATGCTGATGCTCCGGATTGAATAGAAGTTGGCTATGTAAGCCAATTGGTCAACCAACTGCCATGTTGACTCTTTATACATCTCATCAACAGAACTTGACCTGTCTGCCATTTCTATCTTCATCATTCTCATGAGCTTGGACCTGGAAAAGACTGAAATGATGCAATAGAAACTCCCCCTCGCTAAGCCTTAAAAAGAAGTCAACCTCTGTTCCCGTCCCCACCGCGGGGTTGTTAGGACTGTAAGGACTG
This sequence comes from Fusarium pseudograminearum CS3096, assembly GCF_000303195.2. Taxonomy (NCBI): domain Eukaryota; kingdom Fungi; phylum Ascomycota; class Sordariomycetes; order Hypocreales; family Nectriaceae; genus Fusarium; species Fusarium pseudograminearum. The sequence continues at coordinate 6,122,427 of NC_031953.1, read as the reverse complement.
CGGGAGCGGGGCCATTTTTCGCCGGGGTCGCCCTCTTGACGCCGATGCAGGAGCAAGCGACATTCAGATCTTTACTTTTTTGTGACTCAGCTTAAACATCATCCGATACTCTAAAAAGACAAAAGGTAAGTTCAATTCATCCGACAAGCTTTCATTGTGTTCATATCCTAAACTAACCACTAGTGTTCCTGTACGTTCCTTACCATGCAGCCATGTTCACATTCCCATCGGCGACAATTGGGTCGCGGTTGAGTCTTTTCAACCGCTGCCCAGCTCTTCGCCATTTATACCCTGCACCTACAACTCAATCGCATCTTTCGAATCAATTCACTAATTCTTTTCGAATTTCCAGAATCGACAGCTTCAGAAGCTTCAGAACCGTCGCAACCATGTCTCAATACCCCCACATCCTTCTGCGCGCTGAGGAGAAGCCCCTCGAGCACCGATCTTTCTCTCCCTCAATTATCAAGACTCTTGTCGACGCCGGATACCCAGTCTCTGTCGAGCGATCATCTACAGACCCTAAGTTCAAGCGCATCTTTGAGGACTCCGAATATGAGGCTGCTGGTGCGCGCCTCGTCAACGAGGGCACTTGGCCCAACGCCGAAGCCGGAACCTTGATTCTTGGCCTCAAGGAAATTCCTGAGGACGACTTTCCTCTCAAGAACGACCACATTGTATGCAGCACCCTCGAAACACAAGATTCACTCATATGCTAACCTGATTCAGTCATTTGCCCATTGCTACAAGGTACACACACGGCGTTGATACATGCTAGGTTCTCACTGACATATCCTAGAACCAAGGTGGATGGGAAAAGGTTCTCGGCCGCTTCCCTCAAGGAGGCAGCGTTCTATACGATTTAGAGTTCCTTGTTGATGAGCAGGGCCGCCGAGTTTCTGCGTAAGTAGATCGCAAAAAAACAGAAGCCAGAACAGCTGCCCTAACACACCAAACAGTTTCGGTTTCCACGCTGGATTCGCTGGCGCTGCGCTCGGTATCAAGACCCTTGCCCACCAGCTCCAGGACCCCTCCTCCAAGCTCCCCTCAGTGGAGACCTTCACCGATGGTCGTGGATACTACCTAAACGAGGAGGAGCTCGTTAACCAGATCCGAGAAGATCTTGCCAAGGCCGAGAAGTCTCTTGGACGCAAGCCCACTGCTCTCGTCCTCGGTGCTCTTGGGCGATGTGGTAAGGGTGCTGTTGACCTGTTCCTCAAGGCTGGCATGCCCGACGAGAACATCACCCGCTGGGACTTGAACGAGACCAAGGACCGAGATGGTAGGCCCCCAATGCCTGATACTTGAATGCTTGAAACTAACGATTGCAAGGTCCTTATGAGGAGATTGCTCAGGCTGATGTCTTCCTTAACGCTATCTACCTTTCCAAGCCCATCCCTCCTTTCATCAACGAGGAACTTCTCGCCAAGACTGGCCGCAACTTGGCCGTTGTTATCGATGTCTCCTGCGACACCACCAACCCTCACAACCCCATCCCCATCTACTCTATCAACACCACATTCGAGGAGCCCACCGTCCCCGTCGAGATCAAGAACGACCAGAACTCTCTCCCTCTATCAGTTATTAGCATCGACCATCTCCCCTCAATGCTGCCCCGTGAGGCTAGTGAGGCCTTTAGCGAGGGCCTCAAGGAGTCTCTCCTTACACTCAAGGACCGCAAGACTTCGCGAGTGTGGGCCGACGCTGAGAAGCTCTTCAACGAGAAGGTTGCTCTGCTTCCCGAGTCCCTGCGAACCAAGAGAGTTTAAAAGTGGTATTTACGATATAGTTGAGATGGTTAATTAGACTGAAATAGAAAGCTGCAAAGAACAGCATGAGAACCATTCGTGTATTTGTTTCTACTTGTGAACGCTGAAAAAAGTGCAGTTTCTATTATACTGTAAGTTGATATACGGAAGCTTGTGGGATACAATATGAACAGATGAATGTGAAATAGCTTGATGCCACCCATCTGGTGTGGCCGCTAACACGATCTGATGTATCAAATAATAATAAAATGTTGATATTTCTAATTTTGACTCTACGAGGCTTTGGCAAAATCACCAACAACCAACACGATTGCCACTATATACCTAGTTGGTATTTGAACGAGCTGACATCCCATTAATCAGAAACGTCTTGTGTCAACTCAGTTGATAAAACTCGACAAACTCAGTCAGCCTAGCGCGAGACCGGGGTGTTGATTGACAAAAAGATGAGTCAAATGTACACCACACGGAGAGGTATATATATATGGATACTTTTGTCACACTCAGATCTACCAATCAGCTTTCTTAAAAGTTCGGATTCAGCAGATATGACGCGAGCAATATCCATTTTTTCGCTGTCCGATTTCTCTATTTTTCATTAACGGTGCTGGATATTGCAATTCTCAAGCCGTTTCACTTCACCACAACCACCTAGATAATGGCGCCTTCAGAGGAAGACACGCACATGGCTGAGGCCATCGAAATCGATGATGCTTCAAACGTAGAAGAACAACCCCAAATTGCTAAATCACCTCCGGCAGCGAAATCACCCGCTGCTGAACCGCGTACAAAAGATCAAGGGACACAGACGATCCAAGAGCCTCCTCCGCCGCCTCCCCAAGCTGCTCGGAATGTTCAGATAGCCCCTGCTCCTGGCCCTCATCAGGCTCCTCCTTATCCTTACATGCCTCAATGGCCGTACCATCCTATGGGATACGCGCCTCACCCTCATATGCCACAGTATCCGCCTCATCCTCATCAACAACATCCGCATCACCCACAACAACACCCACAACAGATGGTCTATGCTCATCCTCACCAAGTACCACATCCGCAGCATATGGCACAAAATCATCATCCTCAGATGCCGCATTATCCGTACCATCCGTGGCCTCCTCATCCGCACATGGCACAGGCACCTCATCAATACGTGTCTCCTTATATGGGACCTCATGTTGTTGGGTATGCTCCTCAGCCAGGATATGCTCCTCACCCTGGGAATGTCCCCCAGGCTGGACGTGGCCAACAGCCAGGACGTGGCCCTCAACCAGCAAACGCTCCTCCTCAACCCGTGCCTGCCCCTCCAGCCGGACCTGTATCTCAGCCTAGGAATGTCCCTCAAGCAGGCAATGCCAGCCAGCCTGAAAATGTCCCTCCTCAATCTCCTCTCTTTACACCCGTGGCTATACCCAGATTGAGCCCTACTCCGACTCCTGCACCTCAGTCTGTTGCCTCTACTCCGGCTCGTCAGTCTGCTTCTCCAACCCCGGTACCTGAGTCTACTGCCTCGACCCCTGCACCTGAGACTGTCCCATCTACCCCAGCACCCGAGTCTGTAGCGTCTACTCCAGCTCCTGAATCCGTTGCTTCGACTCCTGCCCCCGAACCGTCCTCCTCGCGAACCACGAGAACATCTGACATGGGCCCTCCACCCAAGAAGAAGAGAGGACCGAAGCCCAAGCCACTATCAGAACGCAAACCGCTCCGCACTACGCCAATTGTTCGTAAAGAAAACAGCTACTCGAAGCAGAAAAGGAAGGAAGTCATTACGTGGATGGTTCATCACCGAGTTTCACGTCTTGGTGAAATGGTGCCGCCTTCTGCTCAGGATGCTGAGAACCACTTTAAGATTCCTCGGAGCACTATTGCTGGATGGAAGACAGCATTGTACGCATTATCTACCCTTGTAATTGCTGTGAATTGAGACTAACTAATTACCAGGCTGGGTAATGGACCTATTCCCAAGTAGGCGTTGGACTTTTTAACGATGAGGCTGGGCCTGGTATTCAACCTTGAGAACTAGACTTGATATGATGTAGACGACGTAATGATGCCGAATGAACGAAAATACATACATAATATTGATAATCGTATATTGCTTACATGAGATTTTGAGACATTTCACCATAACCTTTGACCCTGTCTTTCACTAATGCTTACTTATTGTAATCAATCCTTCATAGTGTTTACGTCACCTATCTATCTATGTCCGCTAACCCCGCTGAAGAAGCCACTCTTAAGGACTCGAGCATCAGCTCCTTGGGTAGTTGTTCACAATTCAACTTATCACAACATTAACTTAAGCAATGGCATCCGTCGCTAAAACAGTCGTGGCTACAGGCGTGTCCTCAGGAATTGTACACTACTTCTGACCCTCTCAATTCGTTAGCAGATCACATGCTAATGCTAGAGTAGGGCCTGGAAGCTATCAAGCAGCTCCTTGACCAGAGCCAACCATACAAAGTCATTCTTGGTGCGCGCAACATACAAAGAGCTCAAAAGTCATACGACGAGCTTAACTACGACCGTTCTGCTAGTGGCGTCACTATTCTTCCGCTCGAATTGAACGACCTCAAGGGCGTCAAGTCATTCGCTGACCAGACCCTTGAGAAACTTGGCCATGGAAAGATTGATTACTTGTTGCTCAATGCAGGGTTAGGCGGTGTCAGCGCCGATGAGCCGGGACCTAACGGATCAAAGTGGTGCGAGTCGCATGTCGTGAACCATCTCTGTACGTTGAACGTGTGTGACAGGTAGTACAGGGCTAATGGGTTACTGTTACAGCGCAGTATTACCTTGTGCATCTCTTGAGAGAGAAGCTTGTTGAGTCCAAGTCTAGGATTGTATTTGTATCTTCTGGTGCTGTGCGCAGGGTTTCTGATCCTAGTGAGTTTCCTGTTCAAGCTCACGGGGTTATTCATTTTGGGGGCTGACAATGTATAGGCAAGCTTGATGAAGAACTCAAGGCAGGCTCTGGAGCGGATGCTGGTACGACTTATTCCAACACGAAGTTTACCGGTATTCTTGGCGCACATTGGTGGCGTCGCCAACTGGCCGATACTAACGACGTTGTTGCCGTGTCGCCTGGGCTTATCCCCGGCACGGGCCTTGCAAAGAAGATGGGCATTCAGAGTAGCATGCCTGATGCCAAGTCTATTCCTGAAGGTGGGTAGCTGTGTTTCTGGCTCTAATTTGAAGTTGTTTTGCTGACAGAGATATAGGCGCCTCGAGTGTGCTTGCTGCTCTCACACGAAGTGACTTTCCTGAGGATCGCGATCGCATTTTCTTGACCAGTTGGGGTGAGTGGTGGGAGAAGACCATGATTGAAAAGTCTACGGATAAGGCGCTGCAGGATAAGTGGTGTCCCAGTAAGGAGGAGATTGAGAGAGATGCTGGGATTTCCACGTAAGTGTGGAACGAGGAGCTTGATAGAAGGATTGAATATAGGACATGGAATTTAGCCAGGTCAATATCGTGTAGTGATGGTGTGAATGCCCCTGACACATGCCACAAGATGGCGTAAACGGTCTCCGTCACCACATGCGGCAGAGGCTGAAGCTGTCATGTTAGATTAGAGCTAGGATGACGTTGTCATACGATTGGAGAGTTATGCTCGAGTCAATGCGATCGCATTTTATACAGCCCAATTGGTAGGAATATATTGCTCAAGTTAATCTACTCAAAGTTACTCGGGTAGATAAGCAAACGTTTCGGACCCGAGATTGAGGTGATAGTTTGGACTATGGATAGAGTCTACTGCTAGATGATGCGTGCTGTTCTGGAAATCAGATCAATGTCTTTATTCTCTCTAGACTTGTACATCACGACTCGATCTACTGGTGATAAAGAGAATCGACGATGTACTCACGATGGTTCAGATACTGAAAGCATGCTGTTTACCCACCTCCTCAGCCTAATTCTCGCACTCGCTCGCATTCATCAATATCAAGCTGTCATTACCACCCTTGGAATGACGATGCATCTCGAATACATTCCCCAAATCGTTCTAGCTCCAACATTCCTTCTCGAAAGGCTTCCTCGAACAAGCTTAGCTTCTGATCTGTCTACAGGGGTCGTTTAGTGTCCGAACAGCTAATTCACTGGAGCTGACGCTGCTTGATTGGGTCCTTGGCTCGCATTCGGTTTTGTCACAGGGCTGAAGAGGGGGGGGG
>NC_031953.1:6062296-6116386 GCF_000303195.2 Fusarium pseudograminearum CS3096 | reverse complement strand
GGGGGGGGAGAGCTGAAGCTTGGCATTGGTTTAGCGAGTGCGACAGGAAGATCAATAGAGAGTGGTGATATGACTACAGTAACTAGATAGAGTGTCAGTCCAGTAACTGGTTAGACTAGATCATTGATCGAAGGGAAAGGGAGTTTAGTTGGCATAAGATAAATACTAGAGACAAGCCTCTTTTCGATCAGTTTAAATTCTGAGGTCAGACGTTAAACGCAAACAAGCTACGAAGCAAACATCATTTCTTGATAGGCTATTCCATTCCTAGTCTGTCTAGTCCAACATTGGTTCTATGTCAATACCTCTTTATCTCTTCCAGTCCTTCTCAACCTCCCACAGACATCGTCCTCAGTAACCACCATGTCGGGAGAACCCCCCAACAACCTCATCGCCTTTGGCCCGGATTCAAACTGTACCTTGGCACTCTGTCCAGTAGAATGGACCGTCTACCAATACCGACCTTCGCTCGCAGCCAACGGCGCCTTTATAGCCCTCTATGCCCTCGCCATGATAACGCACTTAATACTCGGGTTTCGCTGGAGGCAGTGGTTTTTCACGTCCTTCATGATGCTCGGTTGCTTGTTCGAGATCATTGGATACATCGGCCGTATCATTCTGTACAATAACCCTTTCAGCTTTGGAGGGTTCATGATACAGATTTGCTTTGTCACGACGGGTCCTGTGTTTTACACGGCTGCTATATATGTGACTCTATCCAAGACGTAAGTTGACTCCCAGGGATGATCATCGCCTTTCTAACTCACTCCTTTAGTATCAAGCACTTTGCTCCCGAAGTCTCTCGTTTCAAACCACAACTCATCTGGTGGATTTTCATCCCTGCCGACATCATCTGCCTCGTTCTACAAGGCACCGGAGGCGCTCTTTCAACCGTCAGCCAAGGTTCCAGCCAGATGGGCATCGATGTCGCCCTGGCCGGCCTTTCACTACAAGTCGTCATCCTCGTCCTCTTCTGCGCTATCCTCGGTGACTACCTCTGGCGGTACTTCCGAAGCGGATCTTCTGGGGCGCTGAGCAAACGCATGCAAGTTTTCTTTGGCTTCGTGAGCGCGGCTGTTATCTTGATCCTTGCGCGATGCGCCTTTCGATGTTACGAGTTGAGCAAGGGATATCAAGACTCGGACCTCATCACGGACGAGGCCTTGTTTATTGGTCTTGAGGGAGTGTAAGTTTTCGATTCCTTGGATTGGATGATTATGTATTAACTATTCTTCAGACTCATTGTTATTGCTGTCTTTTGTCTCTGTGTGGGACATCCAGGACTTGTCTTCAACGACAGGGTCACTAGAAAGATCTCTGCTTCGTCGACGAGCGATGTTGAGAAATAATTGGATGAAATGTTTTTGTTGTTTTAGAATACCAGTGGCTTGGACACATAATTACTTCGTAAAAGTTTAGGCTGTCACCCTTGAATAGCGATATATCTGACCCTTTATGCACCAGTCCTTATTCTCGGTGATGAATCACGTATTCTTTTATATTCCGATTTTCTGCCACACCTAGGCTGTTTTGACGGTTATCCAACCTTTGCAGTGCACTTTGACGTAATTAATCTGTAAATTCTTGAACATTACGCCAAGGCTTGTCCACTACAGGGCAGAACAGACACTGTATTCATCACTGTAGCACAGCAGGCAGAACATGTGTTGACAAGTTTTATTGGGCGTGTTGTGTGATTTTGGCTAGCTATCTTGAAGAAGCAAGCAAACAGTTCTTCCAAAGACCAAAGATGGTGGAAACCTCAACGTCCAGATACAACCATTCCAATACCACTCCCATTGTTTATCCAGCAGTCAATTCCAAGCTCTCCATCATCCGAAGCGAGATGTCCAACTTGTAACATGCCAAGATTTGTTGTCTTTAGGCCTTGGCGTCGCACTTGCACCAGCAGTGCTCGTCGCAGTCAGGGTTCCAGCCGCGACGGACAAAGTTACCGCGGTCATCGCAGGTGTAGGCCCAGGGGCGGTAGTAGCACTTGGAGTACCAAAAGTTGCAAGCGATGCTGCAGGAAGCCTTGTTGACGACGGCGGTGGTGTTCAATCCGGCAGGCTTGTCAGTGCCCTTGTCGGAGGGGGCAGCGGCGACAGTGCCGAGGAGGAAGAGAGCTGGGGATGCATAGTTAGTAGACTGTCATCGTAGGCATAGGTGCGAGGTGCTATTTATTACTTACCGATGGTAGCGACCTTCATTGTTGCGAGTGTTTGATGAAGGCAGGTATGTTGCTTCAAGGGGGAAGGTAGGTATGGTTGAGGTGGGAGTGTAGATGAATGTGGAATAGCAGAGTGATTTGGTGGTTGAGGATAATGAGGAGAGAAAAAAGAAGAGATAGAAAGCAGAGATGAAGGGAATTTATAAACTGTCTGGTTACTGCAGAGATGGTTGAGAGGTAGTGAAGTGAAGTGAAGCGCCGGCAGCTGGCAGCCGTCACCAGCTGCCAGCACTGACGCAAACTGTCAAAGTCCATATTGGAGAGATTGGCCAGTGGAACCATTAGAATTTTACCTTGATATCAGGTGTAACACCTCGAGTATCTCGAGCTTGAACAAACAATATGGTCCAGGGGCCGAGGACAGTATCGAGTCTGTGTTCATGCGTAACACAACGTCGTTATTGGAATACAACAACAAAGAAAATTCGCTTCGAGTAACTATTCTCTTGCGCTATTGGTATTTACGATCCGTATTGATCCTTTCTATAATACACCGCGACCAACAATTTGACTCAAATGGCATCAAATAGGCACAGGTGCATTTATATTTATAACTGACAGCCCTCCAAGATAATTGCAACGGCATTTGCAATACGTCAAGTCCTCCAAGGATGATATACTTCAAAGTACCGAATGCGTATTTGATATGAGTTAACCCCAATTAATAACGAAGCCGATCGTGTGATGGCAGACAGCAAGTGAGAAAGAAGCATTGCGTCGTTGAACACGCATACAATATAGTGAAGAATACAAACAGTTCGTCTAGTCACATATGCCAGGAACTGCCGTGCTATAGGTTTCATGGGAAGTGGCTCCTCTAGAAACAGGTCACCTCATCCCGATCGCCGATGTTACTCTCCGATCTTGTTTGCCCTACTCCTACAAGTCCCTCTCTTCCAGCTTCAGGCCATCCCAATAACCTGCATAGAACCACCATCTATCCAATCTACCCCTAAATGACAATACAACAGCCCAATCAACACTCGATCATCAACTTGATCGAGCCACAAATCGGATCCTGGTTTCCTCTTTCGGCTTAAACTGACCAGTTGCCTTCCAACTTGGATATCCCTGCAACCTCACCCCAGTCTGCCAAACTAGACGTAAAATTAGAAGGATCGTAAACCGTGTCTCAGCCCTACTGAAATGGCCTCAAGCTTGCGAGTTGTCGTGTTCGAGACGAGATTACTTTTGCCGGGTTGCCGAAAAAACTGCTCAACGAGGATTGTTTAAATACTGTGGTGGTTGCGCACACTCTTGACTCTTGTTTAGAAGTTCAACACTCTTTTGTTCCAATATTTACACATTCTTTGTCGAGAATCTAGACGATCTCTCATCCATTCCTTCATTCGATCTTTCAACCCCTGTTGACTTCATCTCTTGGCAAGTTCCAAGTTGACTATTCATACCCGTTTTTGAACATTTGAAACACCTTAAGTCGATCACTATGAAGTTCCTTCTTCCCATTCTGCTTGCTGCTCCCGCTGTCATGGGTCGGGCTTGCAAGGCTCCGTCCCCGAGTGCCGACTCTGTTGTCCCAGTTTATTCTGCTCCGGAGGGTGCTTCTATTGTGTCCAAGCATGTTGCTGGTGACGTTCCTGTCTATACCACTCTTGCGACTCACGTAGCTTCTCCCAGCAAGCCTACTGAAGCAGTATTCAAGCCTGAAGCTGTATCCAAGGTCCAGGCTGTTTCCAAGTCCAAGGCCAAGTCTCAAACCAAGTCTAAATCTAAGCCCAAAGCCAAATCTCAGGCCAAAGCCAAGCCCAAGTCCAAGGTTCTCGGCAATGGTGCCTCCGTCTCTGGTTCATCAACCTTCTATGGCGGTAACCTCTCTGGCGGAAACTGCATGTTTTCGGCTTACACTCTCCCCGCTGGTATCATGGGAACTGCTTTCTCTGGCCAAGTGTGGGATAGCAGCGCCAACTGTGGTGCCTGTATCGAAGTCACCGGCCCTCATGGAACTATCAAAGCCATGGTAAGTGTTATCCCTCGGATATTCTTGAATACAGCAGCTAATGCCATCTAGATTGTCGACAAGTGCCCCGAGTGTGACCCCGGCCATCTCGATCTCTTCCCCAACGCTTTCAAGGCCGTCGGCGGCACAAACGGAATCGTCAAGACGTCTTACAAATTTGTCGAGTGTGGCATTACTACTCCTCTTGTGCTTCACAACAAGTCAGGCACTTCTGCCAACTGGTTCTCTATCCAAGTCGTCAACGCCAACGAGCCCGTCAAGAGCGTCGAGGTCTCGGTGAATGGCGGCAAGACTTGGCAAAAGACTCAGCGCAAGGACTACAACTTCTTTGAGAACCCTTCTGGTTTTGGTAAGACGTCTGTTGATGTTAAGATCACTAGCAGCACTGGCAAGACTATTGTTGTTAACAATGTTGGGGTGACTCCTGATGCTCAGTACAAGGCCAAGTCTAACTTTTAGACTGGTCGCGGGGATGTCTGTCAAGATGATGGTATGACGGTTGACGTTTTAAGACGGTTGACTCTGGTGCACGAGGAGCAGCTGGCTGCTTTAATCTTGGGCCTTACCAATTACCATGCCACTTGTTGACGAAGAAAGTGTGACTTTAGATTCGTGTATATAGTTGACAGAAATGGAACCCATATGTTTATATATAAAGATATGAACATTGTAAGACATACGGTGACGGCATGTCTTGTCACTATATTCTTGGTCTTACTGTATGACCCAGGTTCCAACATCAAGATTCTCCTGGAATTCACAAAATAATTAAACCAGGGTCAACTGAGTAGTCTGCCATCGGAGATTGGATAGGTCGTTATATTTTGCCTAAATGCAAATGGAAATGTCATTTAAAACTCCACGCGGTATTTCGCGAAGTCGGGTGTTTGACCCAACAGGGGATAAATGAGGTAATGATCAGAGGCAAATAGAGACACGGTTCTTGACTCAAGGACGGGAAATATCTCTTGTTGAAGAAATACTCGCACTTTTTTACTTCATGATTGATGTCGCATTACAAGAAGCCAAGATGAGCAGAGTCTTGGTATGCACCAATTCAGCTATATGATGTGATTTAATACCATCAGTTACAAATTTGATATACTACATGATCGACTCGTTGATTAGTTGTTCTACTGCTAGATTCATCCTCTCCGTTGATGGTCACAGTTATGACCATAACAGACACAACCCCATGAGACTGTAACTCTCTGTCCACATTTACCCCGAATAATTTGGGGATTTTGGGGCAAGAAATCGGGGAATAAAGGAACATTTCGGTCCTTTCCCCGCAGCTGTGACATGCAATGCCAAAATACAGTCACTGCCTTGGCCAACCTTCGTCCCAGCCACAGTGCCTTGTTATATGCGCTCCAATCATTCCTCGAGAAACCCTTCTAGAGACATTCCAAGAATGGTACAGAGTATCGCTCGAGTAGATTCAGGTCGGTAATGGCGCTCCTCACCGGCAAACGAGGTACTCTAGGGTGACATTGCAGGGCATCCTTGTCGCTTGTACAGGAAATGATATCATCGGGAATACCCTCTACTGTCGCGGAGCCGCTCAAACATCTGTCGTCAAGAACTTGTCTGTGGTTGTGAGAAGCATAGATTTCTTGAGATTCTGAATTGTAAGTTGATGTACTCTTCAACTCGAGTGCTGGAAGGGTATGCCTTGCTGTACGAAATACCATGATGAATTTATACTCACGAACACATGATGTAATTAGTCGAGAGGTTATCCAGAATAATGAGTCTTAGTAACTAAACAAGGCCAAGAAACCCAAGCAAGCCAAGACGAAACCCCAGACAAAATGCCCCCTCCACCACCGCTAGCTTCTGACGATCCTCCCCATGGGCAAGCGAAAAGTTCCCTACCTCCTACAAAGTGAATGACGTTTGGCCTCGGACCCATCCAAAACGCAAAACATCACTCGTGCGCTTCTAACATGTTCTCCACGCCCGTCCATCCTTGGCTGCATTCATGGAGTTGACAGACATGTTATAGATGAAGTATATAAAGACTGTATCTGCGACTCTTGCCAGTGTCGAGTTTCGACAGACAGACAGCACAGTTTGTGTTTCTACTAACGCAAGTTCGTCACCATGTATCAAATTTGGAACATCTACGGTATGCTATCATATGAACAGTCTATGAAATGATGGTTACTTACACAACCCAGCCCTTGCCTCCTTTGGCACCATTGGAGGCATGCTCTTTGGTTTCGATATCAGCTCCATGAGCGCCTGGATTGGCTCAGACCAGTATCTCGAGTACTTCAACCACCCCGGCTCAACAGAACAGGGCGGTATCACAGCTTCCATGTCAGCGGGATCTTTCGTCGGAGCTCTCGTCGCAGGAGGTATTGCTGATCGTCTTGGTCGTCGCAAGGCCCTCATGATTGCTTGTTTCTTCTGGATCGCGGGTGCTGTCCTGCAGTGCTCTGCCCAAAATGTTGCTCATCTTATTGTCGGTCGTATCGTCAGCGGTGTCGCTGTCGGTATCACCAGTTCTCAGGTCCTGGTGTATCTCGCCGAGCTGGCGCCTTCGCAGATTAGAGGCCGTATTGTTGGTATTCAGCAGTGGGCTATCGAATGGGGTAAGTCGCACACAGCCGATACCAATGTTCTTGACTAACAGACTTTAGGTATTCTCATCATGTATCTCGTTTCCTATGGCTGCTCAATCGGTGTTGATGGCCCTGCTGCGTTCCGAATCGCATGGGGTGTCCAAGCCGTTCCGGGATTCATCCTCTTTGCCTCGCTCTTCTTCTTCCCAGAGTCACCACGATGGCTTGCCCAACACGATCGCTGGGAGGAGGCTCACTTTAACCTTGCCCACCTTCATGCCGGTGGTGATCTTGATAGCCCTGTTGTCCTCGCCGAGATGGAAGAGGTTCGCGAAGCTGTTCGAATCGCCAATGAGTCCAAGGACATTGGATACCTTGGTCTCTTCGCGCCTGGCGTTTGGAAGCGCACCGTTGTTGGTGTCAGTGTCCAGGTCTGGCAGCAGTTGCTGTAAGTATACTGGCCTATTGTCAATCTTGGTGTGTGATTGATGCTAATGTGGAATTAGAGGTGGAAACGTCATGCTGTACTATCTCGTCTATATCTTCAGAATGGCTGGTATGACTGGGAACACTGCTCTTACCTCTTCCATTATCCAATATGTCATCTTCCTTGTCACTACCGGTCTCGTGCTGCCTTATATCGATCGCCTGGGTCGTCGGCCTCTCCTTATTAGTGGAGCGTTGATCTGTGGTGTTCTGCACTTTACCAGTGGAGCTGTCATGGCTGTCCACGGCTATCCCGTTGATGGTATTGAGGGTAAGTTGTTGCGTCCTTGTAGTCTGATATGCAATACTAACTGATTCAAGGCAACGATATCTTGACCTGGGCTATTCAAGGAGCTCCCGCCAAGGCCGTCATTGCCCTGGCATACATCTTTGTCGGAGTTTACGGTCTTACCTGGGCTCCTGTCGCCTGGATCTACGCCAGTGAAGTCTTTCCTCTCAAGTACCGAGCCAAGGGTGTCGGCCTCGCGGCTTCTGGTAACTGGATGTAAGCATTCATTTTATCTGGAAACATACCCTTACAAATGCTAACATTGCCGGTCCCTTAGCTTCAACCTTGCCCTGGCCTTTTTCGTGCCCCCATCCTTCACCAACATTCAATGGCAGACATATATGATCTTCGGCACCTTTTGTATTGCCATGACTGTGCACGCGTTCTTCATGTACCCCGAAACCGCTCGCAAGACCCTCGAGGAGGTCGATGTCTTGTTCGATAGCAACGTTCCTGCTTGGAGGAGCGCCAAGGCTACCGGAGGCTTTGAAGAGAAGCTCGAGGCAGCTCAGCGCTCGGATGGATTCAAGAGAGGCACTGATGGGCTGGAGACAACACACGCTGAAACTGCCTAGGAGGTGGCTTGAGAGTCTGATGTATTGTAGTGTATGAGTTAGAGAGTTTGTATACCCAATTTTTATCGTATTGTACTGCAACTGAATTTCGCTGTATGACTATGGCGAGGTGGAAGTATGTTGATTTGAGCCAGGTACTTTATTTGATGCTGTATTGCGATTTTTGAAGTCTAATGCTGACTTTGGACCAGGTGCAAAATGATGTTTCAATGCAGTGACACTTTGTCGCTAACTTAACAGGCAAGTCTCGCCTCTTTCTCCTACACTTTGTCATCTTCCTTGAACAAGCCATTTCTTTCTATAACAACGTTACTATAGCTCGCCTATCTCTCGCACTCGCACTCGCCTTTTTAGCTTTGCGGTCCGCGGCAGCAAGGTAGGTCGTCGTCTCCATCTTTTTTTAACGACATGCTCCTATTACTTCAACCTTGAAAGTCTACTTACTGACTACCCTGGCTCATTTCGCTACCTATCCGATGAGAGATGTTTTCGCATCGTCATACTTGTTACGACCGATAGCGGAGACAGACTTTGCTATATCAGATCACCAGATCCTTAGCCCAAGGATGTCAAATGCCGACGTTACAAGACAACCCTTGTACATACTATTCGGCCGAACGAGCCGGCCCCGGATGAACCAACTACGACATTTTATGCTCCAGAAGCAAAGAAGCTTCAGTCAACGGTCGGCCGCGGAAGCCACTGGAGCCCCAAGTACTACTATCAGGAACAAGACCATTCCGACGATACTGATACATCACATGCATTCAACGCCTCGTCCGACCTTGGCGTATTAAACTTCAACGTTCCGACGGGATTTCAAGGTTCCTGCTGCGTCAGCTTCGGGGCGACTATACCAATACAGAAGATATGAGACACGAATTGTCATGGACATTCATGACAAACCAGATAAAAAAGTCCCGAGTCTGCGTCAACAGGATTCTACCTTGAGTCAAGGCAAGGCCCCATTTACCGCTCTGGTACGCCAGGACCGAGCCTCGGCACTCTAAAGTTTAGTGATTACTACTGTACTGCACCGCCCCGGACACGTTTCCGTTTCCTCTGTTTAGAGCTGAACGCCTTCCCCATCAAAAAGGACGCCGGGGCCCTAAAACAATGTCGATCCCCGAAAACGCCGGTGCCGAATGACACCTTGGATGGGCCGGGGATATATCCGTATGGGAATAGCGTCCGTCCCCGTGGCGGAATAGTGCCAGACCTAGTTTTGCTTTGAGAAGCTTTCATAGGTTTCGTAGCCTTTTCTACCGGGTCTACAGACGGAGATAACAACCCCAGAAAGACAAGACACGCCGATTAATTATGGCGTTGCGAAGGCGAAGGGAGGGTGAGGGTCTAACTAACGTTAGTGAACCGAGTCTACTAACGTCAGAGACCAAGTACAAAAAGGCTGGGACCCATCAACTGAATAATTGATAAGTGTCTCATATTCACACTATCATAGATCTTTGTCCTTTCGTCTAATCAGATTTTATTTCATCTCTTCACAAGTTGACAATCAATTGTGATACGCTCCTTCCAAAACATCGTGAAAGACAACTCTCGACTCAATTCAGCAGGTACATAAACCCTCCCCCCGTCTGCTCCTGTCCCACAACAACCACAGACCACAGAGACACAGCATTAGAAGTCTGTTGCTCAACACGACACAAACCAACTCAACCTTAAAAAAAGACAAACAACTGACTCGGAAAACAGCCTTTTTACCGTTTCACAATGACTCGCGACAACCTCGAGATCGTGCTCGCTGAGCGTCCTACCACAGACATCATCCCCGGCCGTACTTTCACTCAGAAAACAGGCAAAGCACCTACACCCGCTGATCTCCAGGATGGCCAAATCCTCGTTGAGACTCTCTACTTGTCTCTAGACCCCGCCATGCGAGGCTGGCTCCGAGGTAAACAGTCCTGCTTCATGCCAAACCGTCAACAACTAACACAATGTCTCAGATATGCGATCTTACCTCCCTCCTGTTCAGATTGGTGAGACCATGCGTGGATCGTGCGCATGCCGAGTCATTGCCTCCAAGAGCAAGCTCGCCAAGGAGGGCGATATCGTTGCTGCTACCCCCGGCTGGACCGAGTTCGCCATCGTCCCTGAGGGTCGTTTCGAGCCTGCCTCTTACTACCCTGGTGTCCAGGACCCCAAGGACATGCTCTCTGCCCTCGGCATGACCAGTCTGACTGCTTGGGTCGGCATGGCCAAGATTGCTGATCCCCAGCCCGGCGAGCTTGTCGTTGTTTCCGGAGCTGCTGGTGCCACAGGCAGTGTTGCTGGCCAAATCGCCAAGCTCAAGGGTGCCACAGTCGTTGGTATCGCTGGTGGTGAGGATAAGTGCAAGTGGCTTACCGAGGAGCTCGGCTTTGATGTCGCCCTCAACTACAAGGCCGATGACTTCAAGGAGAAGTTCAACGAGGCGACCAAGAACTACATTGATGTCTACTACGACAATGGTAAGTTCCCCTCAAATCTCATAAACGCCCGCACAACTAACACGTCGCAGTCGGTGGTGACATTCTCGATATGTGTCTCATGCGAGCAAAGGAGCACGCACGCTTCATCGAGTGCGGTCTCGTCAGCCAGTACAACGCTGCCAAGCCTCAGGGACCCCGAGCATTCTCCCAGATCGTCACCATGCGCATCAAGATGCAGGGCTTCATCGTGCTCGACCACGCCAAAGACTTTGCCACTGCTCGCGCTGATCTGGCCAAGTGGATGGCTGAGGGCAAGCTCAAGAAGACCGAGACTGTTATCCGTGGTGGTCTCAAGGTTGCTGAGCAGGCGCTCGTAGACTTGTACAAGGGTATCAACACTGGTAAGCTGATTGTCGAGATCAAGAACCACAACGACACACCTTCCAAGTTGTAAGGTGCTGCAAAAACGGAAAATTGGAGGATTGGGTTATATAGATGGATTTCAGTTGCTGCTTACGATAGATACCTTACGTATATAATGATTATATCATGAAATTTCGAGAATCTTCACTTGTTGCTGGTTGAGATATCCTGTCTGATCTGCTAACGTCATTAACTCGGACGAATATTGCTCGTGGTTGAGATTCCTCTAATATGGCTCGCTTATATCAAAGTGACTTTTAGATCGATTCCACGCATCAGTTCAACATGAACTAATATACGTATCGAAAGTAAGGGTTCTCCTTATCCGTAAGGTCCTGGAAAGCCAACTTGGCTCGCTCGCTCTCATCTTCCAAGCCAAGCGCATCTCTCCTCCTGTTCTCACTACGAAGTACAAAGTACAGCGTGGTTGACGCGAGAATACAGATGATATAGCTAAGTCACGTCAGATCATGCAAGTAACAGATACATTCAAAAGACTTACCATATAATCAAGCCTAACCATAAAGCAGGATAATGATCCTTCTTGGTCTGACTCCAAACAAGCTGAGGTCCGACAATATTCCCAACACAGTACGCTACAAAGATCGTAGCCGCCATGAAACTCTTCTTAGTATGGCCAGCTACGTTGGACATGCCAATCGTAATAATGAGACTCACCGTGCCGCCAAAGAATCCCGTGATGGAATATCCCACCACAGGCGCAGCAGCCCGGTACGACCACTCGCTCTTCCAAATGATGGCGCAACCTGCAATTACAGGTAAACATGTAAAGACGAGCATAAAGATGCGGATATTGTTGAATTTGGATCCTAGCCAGCCCGTCAGGAGAATGACGATGAAACACAGTCCGCCGAGGGGGAACTGGAAGAGGATAGAGTGAAGTGTGCTCCAACCAAACGTCGACACGATAAGTGGCCCGAAACCGCTAACTGCGCCGTTGACGGTGTATGCTGAAGCCATCATGAGTGCGATAAGCCAGATCTTGATATCGAGGAGGGCCTCTTTTAGTTGTGATCCTTTGAACTTTGTGCATCGTACACCAGTCTGTCCATGCCTCAAGCGCTCCACAGCAGCGAACTTCTCCTCCGATGTAAGAAACCACGCCGAAACAGGCGAATTCGGCATAACGAAACAGAAAAGCCCAAACAAAAACGTCAGCGATCCTGCGAGGAGGTAGATGTACTGCCATCTCTTTAACCCACCACCCGTGATCTGCGCAAAGCCATAGTTGAGCGATCCACCGATAATTGTAAAAATCCCAGTCGACGAGAACCACCAGCTCTGCCGTAGAGACTGCTCTGATTGGGTGTAATACCCGGAGACGATGCACATGAAACCAGTGGGGATGATGCTCTCGACGAAGCCAAGGAAGAAGCGTTGGACGTAGAGGCCTTGGTAGGTTGTTACTGCAGCTGTGAGCATGCATATAGCGGACCAGACAATTACCACGCCGCCGAGAACACGGCCTATGTCGAAGCGCTGCAGGGCGAACGTCATGGGGTATAATCCCCCCAGCATGCCAAAGTAGAAGAGCGATGTGGCCCAGCTGAGACGTCGCGTGTCGACGGTTGGTGGTGTAGTTGAGGCGTCTACAACAGTGAGGTTGAGATCTGTCGTCATGCCGAATAGAACTGCTGAGCCGAGAATAGCTTTGTCGTAGTATACGAGGCCATCTAGTTGTATTTCATTAGTAAAAGGTCACAATAGGTGGTGTTGTTGGAGAACGTACAGCCGATGATCATGGCGGGGATGAGAAAAATGTCAATCTTTCTGACTGCGCGCGCGGCGACAATGGGATCAATGGCATGTTGCTCTTCACCTACTATAGCGATGGCTTCATCTCTATTTCCTGTTGTAGACTGCGCAGTTTCTTCATCTGCTTGTCCCATTGTTGCGGTGTCGATTAACATGTGGTGTTGTAACAAATACAATATCAGCTGTTTATTATTTTAGTGGTAGATAAACCCAGCCAAGCAAATAATTATCATATGATGGCATCATCCCTTGTGAGCGAATTTTATTATCCTTAGCAACTCGACCTATCTTTGCAACCTATGATAACCGTTTTAAGCCTCAGGTGCATGTAAGAACCCTTGTAGTTCGTGAGCTAAAGTAAACTACAGAGTTTTTTCTGCGGATGTGAACCGGGATTAATTAGAATTGGTTCGTGGGGGGTTTAATTCATGGATTGGCTGGGTAAAAGCAAGACTTTTCTTATATTTGACATGCTCTGTTGAGCCAAGATGGCCCAGCCCATATTCTCTATGTAGCAGTCGTCTTCTTTTCATAAAGAGACATGGCAATGATGCTCCAATTCATCAAACTGGCTGACTGAGCCAGATAACTATCATGCATATCTATAACCCATTGACTGAAAATGCCTGTCGCGCCAAACGCCTGGCTATGTCCAACAATCCTTTCCTGGGATTTCAAATCAAAAGATTCTCTTGATACTGGGTCCAACCCATTGTACTTCTGTGCAATTCCTGTTCTGCCTCCACTGCTCAATCCTGTCTGTCAACCACCCTGACTTAAAGTCAACCCATCGATCTTTACGATCCGCTGGTGGAGGGATGACATTGCCCTTGTCGTCTTTGATCTCGGGCTCTACGATTTTCTCTGCTTGTCGTGGGTCGCCGACTCGGAAGGATCGTGAAAGAACACATTTTTGCTCGTCTCGGCCTCGCCAGTTGTATTGGAGACAATCGCTGCTGTCTTTGCAGTACTTGCCGCATGCTTCGAATGAATCAATTCTTGCTTCGGGTGGTGCAACCCAAAAGTCCCATTTCCCATTGTCCCAGTTCTCAGCGACTTCACGATCGCCTGGGTGGTGGAATTTCCAGACATCAGAGTAAAGTAACGGGCGCTGTAGAAGGTTAATTAGTATATGAAACAGCTTCTGAAGAAATCAACTTACACCCAACTGTCGTTGACCAAACTCCCATCTCCAAACACTAGTCATATCTTCCGGCCGCGTCTTGTGTAGCGTCATGACAGGCTGACACCAGTACTTGTCGCTGAACGGGATACTGTGGAGTGGATGCGGGTTGAACAGCGGCCAGTATCCACGCAACGGCACGCTGACGTTCCACAGAGCCCAGCCCGTCACGCTGTCACCGCAGCAATCGTCCCGTAGCATGGGAAGCCACTTTTCCGCAGCCGGAGGTTCGACGTACTGGCCGTACGGGGTGGTCTTACGAACTAGAAGCGCCTTCATCGCACCGCGGCTGAGCACAAAGCCCGGCCCGCCGTTTGCAAACCATGTCTTGATGTCTTGTTTCACGTCGTGTCTACCGGGTGACGGAGAACCCATGTACAACGGCGCATCGGGGTCGAAGGTTTGGAGGAAACGGAAGGCGTTGTCCCAAAAGACATAGCTGTAGAGACGGCTGTTAGTCGTCAACGGGAAACCTTGAGGATCGCAAACTCACGTATCCGTCTCAAAGAAAAAGTAAAAGTCCTTGTTGGGCTTCATCTTCCAAGCTCGTTCGATCATGGGGAGGAACTTGAACTTGTCCATTCTCCAGCCTTGTATACGCGCAGTCGCTTCCTTGTCCACATCCAGAGTCCCATTCACTCGCATCTCTTTCTGCCATATGTAATTGACGAAATCGGGGTTATCGTGGTAGTAAACGGACGGTGAATCGGCGAGGACATCGATCGCTTGGTGGCCGTGGACAGACTCGTCAAGATCCGAGTAAACCAGCAACTCGTCTTTTTCGAAGCAAGCACTAACACTCTCAAACTGAGCGTCGAGTTTGTCTTTTGTATCGGCGTGGCCCATCTTTAGAACAGGTTGTATCGTCTGGAGCATGTGCTTGGGAAAGGTAGCGCAGAGGTCTTGGGTCGTTTTGCCGACGGGGTCGATGGACACGGGGTAAAAGGAGCTCGTGGTTGAGAAGGAATAGTATTCGGATACACCGTAGCTACCGTGGATGACGCTCCAGAAGACGAGGATAAGAAAGACGATGGTGCAGAGACCGGCGATGGCCATGCGACTGAAGCGCTTGTTAAGCATTAGTCGCCGGCTGGAGGAAGACCAGACTGAAGGCATCGCAGCTGGTGATCAAACATGGCACTCGGGGCCTTTTTGCTGCTAAGAGATGCCTGTCGTGTCAATTAAGGGAAGTAGGGCGAGTGTCGCAGGTATAGAGGAGAGACAGACTTCATGATGGAGGAGAAGAGCAAGGATCTTTCTTGGGGGTGACGCATTTGTCTTAGGGGGTAGAGATCCACTAAAAGCTGCCCCTGTCGCGGGAATGGACTCATGATGGGAGCTTGTGGGCTAGAAAGAGAGAAGTTTCTTAGCGGTGTTTTAACTCAGACGTTAAAAGACAATCGGGCGTTTTAAGCTTATGGCCTAGGTTTCCTATAGACTGTGTTCAGGAAGCATATGACAAAACGTCGCCGTTGAAGTTAATGATGCGAGACTCAGTGGGCAATAGGGTAACCTCTAGGAAATTCGAATGTCTACACCATTAAAGCACAAGGTTCTTGATTAGTAGCTGAAATACCTCAAGTCAGGCATATCTATATCTATGTGGCTTTTGCTGAATGGTCGGCATAACCGCCAGGGCATACTAAGTGGCGGCTGCAGTACATATTGAAACTATCAGAGGCTGTGACAGTGACATACTCCAACAAAGTCTCTCAGCCACTTCTCGTATTTTGTCTTTTTGATCAACTTTCACATGCAAAGTCGTGATAGTTCAATACTACTTCATATAAATTAATTATATTAATGAACTTTCTTCGCCAAGGAAGTTGCCGTCATTCGGCCCTTGGTCATGCCGTCTTGTGATGGGAACCTCTTGCTTCGGCCCGGTGACACTGGACTTGGAGAACAGATCTAGAGGCAGGTGGCAGGTACCTATATAAACTATCACCACCAAACTGATATCCTAAACAATCTATAAACAGTCTTGGAACGATGTTCGAAATGCCTCACAGAATTGACGCAGACGCAAACCTTCCCTACATCGAGCCTCCATCTCAAGAAGGCCTCAGAGCCATCAAGCTACCACCTCCATACACTGGAACACCCTGGAAGATCTTCGTCTCCGATGTGAAGCTCTTCTTTAAAAACTTCTTCTTTCTTCCTTACCTCTTTATCCCTCTCTATCCTTGGCACTCGGGTGCACTGTGCGAGTTATACCCTTCAACAGAGAACCTCATAGACATCGCACTCCATGTTATCCTTTCCATAACCCAACTGGCTTTCCTCGCATCGCTCTTCACACTAGCATTCCTTCCAACTTTTACATACATTGGATATATCGCTGTTTTCTTTCTCCTGAATGAACTTGTTTGTTGGCATTTCAACAGAGGCATTCCCCGAAGTGGCCTGAAATCGACTGACGATGTCCTTTCTCAAAGTTGGCCCCGGCACGATGATGAAGTTTGGATCTTTCTCAACGGTATCT
Organism: Fusarium pseudograminearum CS3096; assembly: GCF_000303195.2. NCBI lineage: Eukaryota > Fungi > Ascomycota > Sordariomycetes > Hypocreales > Nectriaceae > Fusarium > Fusarium pseudograminearum. The sequence continues at coordinate 6,099,959 of NC_031953.1, read as the reverse complement.
GTGTAGGGTGAGTTAGTCAGACGATTCTATACTTCAACAACTAATAAGTGTCCAGCAAGAACTGGTTCCAGAAGAACATTGATCGTATCTCAAGGACCTTTCACAGACCAGTGATTGGTGTTCACAACCGAACGTAAGAACTCCCACCATGTTTATCGAAAATATCTCCTGAATTCTCTAGTGCTGGCGTCGTCTTCGATCTCATCCAATGTCTGGTCCAACGCGCTCTTCTTTACGCAACCCAAGACGTCAGAGAATGCTACGTCCTCGTCAAAAACGCCCTCCTAGACGAGCAAAAGAAGAAAGTGGTCTTCATCCTTCACTCCCAGGGCGGAATCGAAGGCGGCATGATTGTAGACTGGCTCCTTGACGAAATGCCTTTCGACAAGCTCCAAAAGCTCGAAGTCTACACTTTCGGAAACATCGCCAACCACTTCAGCAACCCATGCCGCGGCAACGATCCAAGCACTCCTGTCATTCCGCATATCGAGCACTACGTCAACGAGAAGGATTTCGCATGTCGCTTTGGCGTTTTGAACTTTACCAGACACTACACGCAAAACGAAAACCGGTTCGCGGGCAAGGTGTTTATTAACCGAAGCGGTGGACATCAGTTGAACCAGCATTATCTGGATGACATGTTTCCGCTTGACAAGACACTTCGTATGGCGCGGGATGCGAAGCAGGGAGATTTCATGGATAGGAACGTTCGGGTTCGAAAGGATGGCACCATCAAGGAGACTACACGAGCTGAACTCCCCTCGGGGTTTACACTTACCTGGGATTCTGGTGCGAGGAACGGATTGGTTAGTATGGATGAAGTTCCAAGGATGGGAGATCTGAGTAGATTGTGGAAGTATCGCAATGGCCAGCTTCCTGATAGCTATAAGAGCGCTTTGGTTGATGGTATTGAGAATTGAAAGGTTGGCGTTCGACAACCGGGGTTAAGAACGAATACTCCCGCCTTATTCAACTGTTTGTATGGATACACAGACAGGGAAGAACCCAGTATAGTAGTACTATTACCTAGTTAAAACGCCCAAATATTCTATCACTCAATATCTAGAGGATCACGCCCCCTTGAATTCCGTGCCCTCATACCCTCTTCCCCCGATGCTGTCCGAAACACCGAACTCGACGATACATTATCGCCCATCATGATCTCATTCCCTCCATTCTCCTCCCTCGTATCCCCTTCACACTCAACACCCTTACTATCACCCCCGAACCTCTTCCTCACCCACGGCAATAGGTTATAATACCCACCACACGCAAAAACGCCACACCAGAGCACAAACTCAGTCGCATAAATGACAATTCCCAAAACATCAACTTCAGGTTGAAAGAAGACCGACGCAAGAGAGAATACATCACCGGCTGCATCAATGGCGACGAATAGAAAAGAAATCCCGCGGACGGTTCGATGGGTCCAGATATCCCAGTAGTGTGTTAACACACCTGCTGCGAGAAGAGCTGCTGACAGTGAAGCCATGAGGATTAACGGCCATTCCAAGTCTTTGGATCTTGCTATGCGGAGGGCGATTATGAGAGATGCTTGGATGCCACCCATGACGATTGCGACAGGGACGACGACGAGAAGAGAGCGTGAGACACTCCATTTCTATGAATGGTCAGTATTCTTTTTCAACGCACTGTAGAGTGAAATACATACTCTCTCATAATAATAACATTGGATCCACGTAACAAGACTCAAAAGCGTCAAAATCTGAGGTTGAATCCGGAGCGCTACATTGAACTCTTTGACGATGTTGTAGACTCCTAGTGGTACACCCGCCCATGCCCAGAGCATCATCATCGATGGTTGTAAGCCTGTGGCATTATGACGGCGATAATTAACAATGATTTGAGGAATTAGCTATAACGTGTTAGTGATGCTTGTTTTGTAGTGTTGATACAGGTGACGAACTTGGATTGACCAGCACACCTATTAATGTTAGTAAATTGTACTTTTCACTGTGGAGTAGAGACTTACAGCCCCTAACGTGCCGAGAATATTAGCAGCGACGGGAACATCCATTTTCTTGTCAACGGTTGTATAAGAAGTTGTATGTCGAGTTGAAATGTTGCTTAGAGGATTGAGATGGTGAAACGAAATTGACGCGTGCCAAGAACTGTTAGGTTACACTACTAAGCTTGGTGGAATATCTAACAGCAACTCAGGAACCACCCAGTGTGCAATTGTTCAAGCAGTCAAGATCCCCAACGGTTAAAGATAGCATATTGTGAATAATTTGAATTAATTCATGAACTTGAAACAGGCCAAGTTATCTATTTTACGCAACCGAACCCTCGATCAAACAACCATTTCGCCATTTTCTGTCTTAAACCATAACTCCTTAAAAAGTCGTCTGCAGCTTGGGATAATCTTTGGCGTGGACATGCAAGTCGGCGTAGATAGCAGTTGACTGGTCGTCAGCAAGGTGCTTCATGCGCTTCACATCATCATCCTCGAGATGCTCAAGAACTGTCTCTGGCTCCTCTTTCCCATCCTTCTGGTCCTTCTTCTGTGGCTCAACAGCTTTCTCAATACCTTCCGACTCCCCAATGAGAAGAATCTGGGCGTTGACATAGTCGAAGTGGGCTGGCTTGGATGGCAACCAGCGAAGAGAGCGGAACTCGTCAATAATTCTGGTGATGTTAGCATTGGTTATTCAGAGACAAAGGATTATACTTACTCCTTGGGGAAACCAGGCCCTTCAGGTAGTTGAGCGTTCTGAGGTCCCGGAAACTCTGGGTTCTTGGTGCTGATAATAAAGCTTCCCTTCTCCTTGATACCCAATTCCTTCTGAACCTCGTCGAGCTTCTCAGGTAGAGTTGTCAAGTAGGCCAAGTGACTCTCCCGGCCTGTCGACGTGATGGCATAAACACCCTCACCAACAGGCTTTGCAGGTGGCGTGCGACGTGTGACAGCACTCTTGGTATCGTACTCGTCCGCAGCCAAGAATTCCTTCTTGATCTCGTCAAATGAGGCACCGGACTTTTCGACAAACACCATGTATTTCTCTTTTCCGCTCTCGGGAAGGGTCTTCTTGGGAAGAGCGAGGATTCGGGTGTTGCCAGCGTCTGCAATGGTACCGTCACCAAGACGAGCATCTTTGGCGATGGGACGTAGCATGATGAAGGATCGAGCGATGTCATCGACGCTTTCAGGGTCTTCGAGGTTAACGCGGCCACGAATGAAGAAGTAAATGATGCCCTTTTCGAGAATACTAGAGGGTACATCTGGTTCTTCTGAAGGTTGCACAGCATCTTTGCCGTTGGAGTCTTTCTTGTTAGTGGACTTGGAAGTATCGTCCTCTTGCTTCTCAGTATCAACTTTCTCGTCCTTGGACTCGTCCTTCTTTTCGTCATTGGGTTCGTCTTCTTTCTCATCTTTGTCCGTCTTGATCAGCATATCATCAAGAGTGGTCTGACCATCCTCCATCTTGGTGCGCTTTGCATCGGGGGCTTCGTGCTCGATTTGATGCTTGTCGCCCGTTGCAGTCTGCTGGTCGCCGTTGGTCTGATCGACGTTGTCGAGCTTAGATTCGGCCATTTTGGGCAGTTAAGAAAAATTTAAGGAATAAAATTGAAGAATTGACTGACTATGAAAGTTAAGAAGGAAGCTTTAGAAGAATGGGAAGGTGCCTGGAACGTGGTGGACGCGTCGCGTGAATTGTCGCACAGGTGATGTCATAGACCGACCTCCAGCTCGAGCACATTAACTCATCATCGATATATTTCGTGCCGTTTTCGCGTCGTCTGGACAATCCACACTCTTGGCTCGTCATTTGTTTCAATTAGACAACTAGCGTGTGGCTTGACGTCAATGTCTCTCAAGGGATCCTTTATGTAGAACCTTCTGTCGCCGTCTGGACCATGCCGAGACCACCAATGTCACGCTCTAGAAGTCGCAAAGCCTCTCTGGCAAATGGAGTCGCTGCACCACGAACTCTCAAAGCCCATCTGAGTTCATCTACTCGAGAAGAACACCATGCCATCTCCTCAAATGAGTCTGTGGTTGCCCATAGTAACCCTGCCAATGACCCGATCTGAGCTGCTTGGTATGCTGCAGCGCTGCCCCAGAAAGCAGCAGTATGCTCAGGACGTAGGGATCCAAGCAGCTCAATGGCCGATTGTAGCTTGGCTCGGGCAGTTGATCTTAATAGTTCATGTAAAGACGTAGGTGTATCCGGTGTTGTGATTCGTACTAGAGCCCGACGTAGAGCAATCTCAATGGCTACATGAGCAAGATGAAGAGCCCCATTAGCACACAGCTCTCTGAGCTGGTTGCTCTGCAATTGAAGTCTGGCCGGTAGATTGGCGTGCCATTCCCTAAGACGAAGCACCAAGGGTTTTGCCAGTTCAACAGCAGCAACAACTCCCATTTGGTCCAATGTCCCACCAGCACGAGTAGCTTTAGCCCCGTAGAATGTGTTGATCACATCGCTCAAAATCTGAGTCAACTCGATATGGCGTGTGAATAATTCCCACCCAACGACAACCGGTGAGTTATGCTCGGGATTGGTTTCGAGATCAAACTGGTCAAGCTCAGGATAATCTGGCGCAGTACATGGCTGGACGTCCCAATCGCTGTCATGGATAAGAAATGGCCGTCCGTGGATGCAGGCGCCCCAGCGATCTTGCATATATAATGCCCAGGCCAGCCTCCTTCGAAGGCCGACTTCCCACGATGGAATTGACCAGTTACTGCAGTCGATATGGATACCTAAATCCTGAGCCATGGCGACAATCTGGGCTGTGAATATCCGATTAGACGTAGGATGGGTATGAGACCTAGAGTCAACGACACGTCGGTTTCGTTGAAGTAACAGTAACCCAGCTTCCAGTGTACTGAGTTTGGGTCTTCGCATGTCCTGGGCAATAGTACGCTCAGCCAACGCCTCAAGAGCTGTTGGGTCTGGTATTGACTCGACCTCACGACCAGCGAGCGAACTGTCATAAATCTGCCAGTCAAGAGCTATCAGATAGACAGCAGCCAGTAGAGAAGGTGCAAAGTGTCGATGAGATAAGCGATGCTTGCTTATAAATACATCTTTGTGTAAGATGGGAAAACTTGGGTGAACTATTCGGAAGTAGAGGTCGACTAACGTGCGACCGAGTGGATGAACAGTCGCTTCGATAGCATCGAGGTCTGCAATACGCAACTTCTCGGACGCAGTAGACTCATCAGGATGAACGAGAAAAACAGTCTGATAGTCCAAGTGTCGAGCGAAAGTGGAAGATGCAGGAAACGGTGAAGGTTCCTGGCTTGCAAGATTCGGAGGGTGCAAACCAAGCAGGATTGGATCACGATAGTCGGTAGACCCGATGTACTCGGCATGGGTTTTCAAATCTAGGCCAAGAGTGTTGCTAAGAATACCAGGGCGAGTCGATTCAGCAATGTTGTTTTCAAACCCCATCGCTTGTTGCATTTGAGCTATTTGCGGATTGTTGTCTGCACTTGCTGGAGTGGAACCAGTATCACCATGCCGGCTCGAGGGAGAGACTCCCATCTCTGCTCCTCCAGATGGAGGCGATGTCGTAGCGTTATTTTCATCGACTCCATCACGAGGCTCATTCTGTTTCTCTCGATCTCTTTCTCGATTATGTCTTCTTTGACGAGGCGTTGGACCGCGCAAGAATGTACAAGGTTGGCTGTGAAAGGTACACAGAACACATCTTGACTGACCCTCTTCTTTTACACAGCGTGTCTTTCTCACACGGCATGTGTCACAGGGTCTTGAGCGAGTGTTGGAGACAGACGGTGTCGATGAGCCGGCGCCGCTACCGTTACTGTTACCGTTGCCATCGCCTCTGTCGTTCGGACCGATCGTCATGAAAGACTGACCAGTCCCGGCGCCGGCCCAGATTAGATCAGACGAGCCGGCGTCGGTTTGAGAAGACTGAAGCTGAGGTAGCTGAGAAAACATGACCCCACTGTCGGCGTCTGAGTCGGGTCTGAGGGGGGGTCAGCTTTAGATCTGGGTCTGCATCTGCATCTGCGCCACGATAAGGGACATGGGGTCCATTATTGTCTGTGGGCCGATTTGATCTTGATCTTGGGCTTTTTGGTGAAGCGAAAGAGGGTTTGCTGTTGAAGAAGCGGGCGCACAGAAGAGGGAGCGTGTTGCATGGCCGCCATCGGAGGGTGTTTGTTATCACCAAGTCTCATCCACGCTAAGATGCCAGGGCGATAAGGATCCATATCGGGGATAATTAACCGTGGGGTTCTTATTCTTCTTTCTACTAGATGATAGGATGAATATTAAACAGTCTATTGTTAGACATTCCGTTTGCTTTTACAAATACCTACTTAAACATACTGCGAATATATTCTAACCAAGTGGCCGAGAAAGAATGCATCGGTCGAATACAACTCGACCGATAGTTCTGGTCCCAATACCTATCTAGATAGATCGACAACCTCAGTGACACCAAGACAGCCGCTGTGTCAACCAGCGATGCAGACAAACACCCAAGCCATTGGAAGTGTCACCTGTTTGCTATAACCTCGTATCAAAGCATCTGGCTATTATTGGAATTTTCGATAATATGTTCGATCAACCTATGATCGAGAGAGCAAAAGGCCCTCTGATGCCCAGCCATATGTCGCTTACATGATTGGTCAATTCGAATTCTTCTTATCGTGGATTACAACAAGACATGTATAATTATCGCATTGAACATATTAAGTTCGGTAAAGGAACAATTGGCTTATTAGGCGTTTATTCCCGCCCATAACAGTCAGACACAACCCAGTAAGAAAGACAGACTTGTAAACGGCTTAGACTCGGCGATAGCGGGACTTTCCACTTGTTGACTCTCGTCCCTTCTCCATGACTTATTCGTCGTCCCCTTCCCTCATACGTGACTTGTAGACGATCAAGACGTGGCTTCCGTTACTGTTTAGCCATATTTTTCTTGATCCATATCTCAGATCATGGGGGATTTCTGTTCCAATCACTATCAAAGCCACCCAATATGAACCCATTGTGCTTCCCGACTCACCCAACCAAGCAAGTATATGAATCGCTGGACTTTGGCCCCATTGACACGATTGTTGAGCACTACATCCAGACAAATCCGACCTGATCTGAGATTCAAGAAATAGTATAATCTTGTTTCGAACAAGGCATCTCCCTTGACGGCATACCATTCTGTGTGTTTTTTCCAGGCGTCGATATAACTAGAAAGGCTTCACGGTGGTATCGAGATTGCTCCTCGTTCCGCCTTTACTCACCATGGCTGAGCTTGACTTGGCTACCAACGCCCATGGCAATGTGATGGGAGGAAGGGATGCATCGAATCCTTTGACAATAGCTCAGTGGAATGCTGCTCAGGTCACGGCGGGTGGTCTCGAAAGGCTTTTGTCGATCGTAAAATCAGAGGGAGAAGCGAACTCTACTACTCATTCCTGGATCACATTAGCAACTCCCGAGCAGATCAAATTGCAATGGACAAACCTCGAAGCGCTTGGCCCGCAAGCCACAACACTCCCCTTATACGGCGTGCCGTTTGCTGTAAAAGACAACATTGACGCTCAAGGTTTCATCACAACGGCGGCATGTCCAACCTTCCGTTCTGTCCCAGCCGCCTCAGATGCAACCGTCGTTTCCAAACTCAAAGCTGCTGGCGCAATCCTGATTGGCAAAACGAATCTTGATCAATTCGCTACTGGACTTGTCGGTACTCGGTCGCCTTATGGTGCTGTTCCAAACTCGTTTGATCCTACTCGAGTCAGCGGTGGCTCTAGTTCTGGTAGTGCCGTCGCTGTTGCCCGTGGAATTGTGCCTTTCTCGCTTGGCACCGACACAGCTGGTTCCGGTCGAGTCCCGGCTGGTTTGAACAACATCGTGGGCTTGAAACCAACGCGGGGAGCGATAAGTACTCACGGGGTGCTTCCTGCTTGCAGGACTCTCGATTGTATTTCAATTTTCAGTCTCACTGTCGCTGATGCGGAAACTGTACTGTCCATCGCCGAAGGGTACGATATCAGCGATGCATACTCGAGATCCCGCCACGATCCGAGCAGTGCCTCATTTGATGCATTCGGAGGCTCAGTCGAGTTATTAAAGCCAAAGTTGGCGATTTGCGCTTCTCCGAAATGGGTTGGACATGATAATCAACGTTCAGCATATGAAAAGGCTTTGATAAAGGCAGAGACTTTGGGCTGGTCCCTTGTCCCGATGGACTTCGATCCCCTTTTCCAACTTGCACGATTGCTGTATGACGGCCCGTGGGTTGCTGAGAGATACGAAGCCATTCGTGATTTCATAGAACGATGCCCTTCAGACGATATGGACCCTGTTGTGCGAAACATCATCGTCAGAGCTCAATCTCTATCAGCAGCAGATGTTTTTAGAGGTGAGTACCTCCGTAAAGAACTTACACGTAAAATTGAACACGCTTTTGCCGAGTTTGATGGTATCTTTGTCCCAACATCCCCAACATTTCCCACTTTGGACGAAGTCCATAAGAGTCCCGTGGAAGAGAACTCTATCCTGGGCACATACACCAACTTCGTCAACTTCCTCGACTGGTCCGCAATCGCCATCCCTGCTGGTTTTCGCGCGGACGAGCTTCCTTTTGGTGTGACTCTCATATCGAATCGTTGGAAGGAGCCTTACCTTTTTTCTTGGGCCAAGGCGTGGCTAGGTGACGAGAAAATATTCTTGGGCGCAACAGATGTTAGAGCCGAGGAATCTCAGAGCATGGTGCCTTCAGCTCCCTCGGACCACATTCCTTTCGCCATCTTTGCTTCCCACCCTTCCAGCGCTCCATCCACTAAAGGACTTGTATCTTGTGGTGGCAAGTTTTGTAAGAAGAACAAAACGTCCTCTCTATATCGCTTGTATTCATTGGACACGCCGCAAGGTACGAAGGAGCTCGGGTTGAAACGAGTGTCCGCCAACGATGGTGCAGAGATAGATATTGAAGTTTGGCATCTCCCAAAGCCGTCTCTTGCCGACTTCATATTGAAGTTTTCTTATCCTCTTGCGTTCGGGTCGATCCAGCTCAGCGATGAATCTTGGGTTCGGGGTTTCGTATGCGAACCCTGTGATTTTGACAACGTTGTCGATATAACCGAACATGGCAATTGGACAGCATGTCATGAATTATTGGAGACAAAGATAAAGCCGCCATCTGATGACAACCAGAAGCGTTTTATCTCGACCATCCTCGTTGCCAATCGTGGAGAGATAGCGGTTCGAATTATAGAGACGATACACAAAATGGGTCTTCGAGCTGTTGCTATCTACTCTGACTCGGATGCGAATGCTACCCACGTTAGCAGAGCTGACCTTGCACTCAAGCTACGTGGATCCTCAGTCTCTGATACTTACCTAAATTTGGATCAAATACTGGAACTGGCTATGCACTCCTCTGTCGATGCCATTATCCCGGGCTATGGTTTCCTTTCCGAGAATGCAGATTTTGCTGCCGCCGCTGAAGACAGAGGCATGACCTGGGTTGGTCCAACTCCACAGCAGATGGCTGACCTCGGACTCAAACATCGCGCTCGTTCAATTGCAGTCAAGGCCGGCGTTCCTGTCATTCCAGGTTGCGAGATGTTGCTCGACTCCCTCGAAGAAGCAATTCTGGAAAGTAACAAGATTGGGTTCCCACTGATGCTGAAGAGTACTGCTGGCGGCGGTGGTATCGGTCTGAGCTACTGTAAAGACGTTGAAGGTTTATCTGCAACGTTTGAAGTCGTCCAACGGCAAGCTGTTGCAAACTTCGGTGACGGGGGTATATTTCTTGAACGATATATCGAGCGAGCGCGTCATGTTGAAATTCAAATCCTTGGGGACGGTACTGGTCGCGTTGTTTCAGCAGGGGAACGAGATTGTTCCTTACAACGCCGGCATCAGAAGATTGTCGAGGAGAGCCCTGCGGGCATGATCCCGAAAAGTGTCCGCACAGAGATGAAGGAAGCTGCTCTTCGTCTTGCATCTTCGGTCAGATATCGAAACGTCGGTACAGTCGAATTCATATACGATCTTCGTACGAAGGAGTATTATTTTCTGGAAGTCAACACTCGGCTACAAGTCGAACATCCTGTGACCGAATTGGTGACTGGTCTAGATTTAGTGGAATGCATGCTCAACATTGCCAATGGGAATGCAACTCAGCTGTTCGAAGCCAACCTTCCGACCACAGGGGCGTCTATCGAGGTCCGTGTATACGCTGAGAACCCTCTTCAGAGCTTTCGGCCTTGTTCCGGTTGCATCACAGCCCTTGAATTCCCCTCTAGCCTTCGGGTCGATACGTGGGTCAAAGTCGGCACTGAGATCACCACTTCCTTTGACCCATTGATAGCTAAGTTGGTCTCGTTTGGAGCAGACCGCGAAGAAGCTATTGAAAACATGGTCAGCAGCCTTGCAGCTACTCGTATAGAGGGTGTCCAAACCAACCTTGACTATCTGCATCAAATCGTGTCATCTCCCATGTTCAGATCTGGCCAGTACACCACAAAATCTCTGGATGCTTTCCAATTCAAATCGTCTTCTTTCGAAGTCCTAGAGCCAGGAGCCTTGACCACAGTTCAAGACTACCCTGGCCGTACTGGATATTGGGACATTGGCGTTCCTCCTAGTGGCCCAATGGATTCCCTCTCCTTTCGACTTGCGAATCGGATAGTAGGTAATCCTCCTAACGCTGCTGGCCTCGAGTTTACTCTCAGTGGACCAGCTCTCAAGTTTCATTGTAATACTGTCGTTGCAATCTCTGGCGGTGTTGCTCCTGTAACAGTCGATGGCGTTCCAGTTTCCCAGAACCGAACCTTGAGTATCAATGCACATCAGACTCTGTGTATAGGAGCAATCGAAAAGGGCCATCGTGTCTATCTTTCTATCCGGGGAGGAGTCCAAGTTCCAGTCGTGATGGGTAGCCGGTCTACTTTCGAACTCGGTAAGCTGGGAGGGTTTGGAGGTCGCAAACTACAGCAGCACGACATTCTTCAAATTGGAGATCCCGGTATCTGTGTTAGCAAATCTTTTCATTCCACGATCTCAATACCTGTCTCAACTTACTCAAAGGCTTCTTGGATTGTAAGAGTGATACCCGGTCCCCACGGTGCTCCCTCCTACTTCTCTTCAGAGAGTGTTAAGTCTCTGTACTTGTGTGAATGGAAAGTCCACCACAACAGCAACCGTCTTGGTGTTCGTCTTACTGGTCCCCAACCTGAGTGGTCACGCAAGACAGGTGGCAAGGCTGGCTTGCACCCTTCAAACATCCATGATGCCCCTTACTCCATTGGTAGTGTCAGCTTCACTGGAGATGAAGCTGTCGTCTTGGGTTGTGATGGTCCCAGCCTCGGTGGCTTCGTGGTGTTCTGTGTCGTGTGCTCCGCAGACTTGTGGAAGATTGGACAGGCTCGACCAGGCGATACAATTCGTTTCGTTCCTATCGAAGTTGGATCTGCTATTGAGTTGGAGGAGCAACTTGACCAAGCCATTGAGAGTCTTTCGCCTCTTCCGATCATCGAGGAGGAATTCTCTGATAAAGCTGCATTGGAACAAATACTAGAGGTCATCCCCACGATCGTCGGTGTCATTGAACACGATGGCGAAGTAATAACCGCCCACCAAGCTGGAGATCGTGCTATACTTTTGGAATTCGGGGACGGATTAGTATTCGATCTTCGGCACAATTTTTCAATCTCTGCTTTCTGCGAGAATCATCAGAAGAAGCCTATCGCCGGGGTTGTAGAACTCACCCCAGGAATCTTTAGTCTCCACGTTACCTATGATCAAGGCCTTTCTCCGAAGCTGATACTGACGCGCCTTCGGGAACATATCCGCTCGTATACAGTCTCGTCCAAGATCTCTTCGAGGCAGATCCGCCTCCCTATCGCATTTGACGATAGTGTCAACCGCGCAGCCGTCGCACGATACACAGCGACTATCCGAAGTGATGCGCCTTGGCTTCCGAGCAACATCAACTTCTTAGAGAAGCTGAATGGTATCCAAAACCTAACAAAGGTCTTGACTGATGCAGAGTTCATTGTCGTCGGCCTCGGGGACGTGTTCATGGGTTCCCCTTGCGCAATCCCACTGGACCAGCGTCACCGTTTGTTCGGAACAAAGTACAATCCATCGCGCTCTTTCACGCCTCGTGGCGCTGTAGGTGTTGGCGGACAATACATGTGTATCTATGCCGCAGATTCACCCGGTGGTTACCAGCTTGTCGGACGCACAGTTGAGATATGGGATTCCAACCTTTTAGATGTCAAAGGCAGTAATGCTTGGTTCTTCCGCCGCTTCGATCGTATTTCTTTTTATCCTGTTAGCGAACATGTTCTTGACCACACTCCGAGATCTGAGCTTGTTCAAATTACCGATGGTGTTTTTGATTTGGCAGAGTACGAGACATGGCTTGAGGAGAACAAAGAGAGCATTTCCGCCTCGGCGTCTCAGCAGGAACAGGCCATTGCCAGCGCGCCCTTTTTAGAAGACTTGCTTTTGCCGTACCAAGTCGATTCATTTCCGAACGACCAGGATCCCAGCCCACGTTGTTCGGATATATCTGGCGCGCGAGTCAAGGCGACGATGCCGGGGCGTTGTTACAAGGTGATGGTAAAGGAAGGGCAGACTGTCGAGAAGGGAGATACCGTTGTAAGTCTATTTTCACAAACATTGGATGTGTTCAACTACTAACTTGTCGCAAGTTATGTATCGAGTCGAGTAAAATGGAAGTGGAGGTTTGCAGCCCCGTCAGTGGGAAGTGTTTGGCAGTGATGGTGCAAGCGGGCGTTCTGGTCCATGCTGGAGAGGACTTGATTATCATTGATGGATGATGGATTCTAGGGAGACCAGTCGCAATTACGGTGTATCCTCAGTAATTCTGATTGGCAATAGACAGTGTCTTGTTATCGCGACTACAAACCTTTCAGAGCGCACAGGCAGTTTATCACAGTAGAAGCAAGCATCATGTTTTGTGTTCAAGGTGTTGATTCATTTCTAATTATGACCATGTAATCCAGTATTCCACCTCTGGTCCGCCCTAACACTTTCCACCTCCCGTGGACTTTGGAGCCGATCGTGAAAGGGTCACACATCGCTAAAGTTTGAGAGCGCGACAATGGACATCTTGCCATGAACCCGAGGTTCATGGTAAGACGGTCACTGCAGCTCTCTCAAACTTTAGCGATGTGTGGCCCTTCCACGACCAGGACCAAAGCCCACAACCTACCTCAAAGCACACATACACGTGAGACCCGTCCGTCTCGACGTGACGGGCTCCGAAGAAGGTCATCCCTCCTCGCTGCAGTGACTAATACTACGTTAGAATAGAATCAAGCTGAAGTTTAGACGGCAGTACTTACCTCCATGAATGCCTGCACCTCTTCAGGAGCGGGAGTCGGAGTGTCGCACATCTCCAAGCGGTGAGAGATGTCCATCTCGTGGGAGGCGCATCACAAATTTCCAATTGATGAAAAATGTGTTTCTACACCAAGGTTAGTCAGAAGAGTGCGATGGTAAGAAAAGATGGAAAGGAACTAACCTCTCAAACTTTAGCGATGACAATGTGGAGGTTGTCGGAGCTATTCAACAGTTAGCATCGCATGGTAGCATAGGTCACTTGAATATACTTACTTGCAATCATTTGCAAAGTCAATGCGCAAGTACATGAAGTCGTACTTGCCGAAAGATGAAGCGTCGACAATCTTCTTGAGGAGAGGCTGATCTACCTTGTCCGGGATGTTTCGAAGCATCCCCGAAGGAAGGAAGTCAAAGGACCATTGGTCCATCTGTGAAAATGGTTGTCAGAAGAGTTCAAGATGTTGCACAAGAAGTGCAGTCAGAAGAATGAAAGAAATGAAAAGTAACTAACCTCTCAAACTTTAGCGATGAAGATGTGGTCAAACTCCCCCCGTGAAGAAGGACAGCAGCAGCCTTGTGTAGTGTGACACAGGCTTGAAGGCTGCTGCTGTGGGGGAGATTTGTCCCCCTCCCACAACGTTGATGAAGGTGTATTCAACGCTGTATGATTGTCAGCAAATTTCTCATAGGCGACTGCCAAGTGTACTTACTTGTGGAGGCTACAAGCCCTCCCTCGGGGGAGGGGGACAGATCTTGAAGTGGTAGATGAAGAGGCGGGGGATGGCTTTCGCCCCTCTCAGTTAATCATTGACGGGAGGTGTGGGAGGAGGTGTGAGAGGAGGAGGAGAGAAGAGGGTGGTAGGTGTTGATGTATGAAGAGGGAAGAAGAAGAGAAAGAGGAATTTGGTGGAGGAGTAGATATTTATAGGCAAAAGTGGGGACTATTTTTTGACAGTGATTCTGTGGGTGATGGCCGAGCAACAATGGGATGGGCAGAGGGCAAAGCGAGGGCAGAGCGAGGGCTAGCTCTGACGCGTTGCCATGGAGGCGAGGCCGAGAGGCGGGAGAGCGAGCCAATGAGCTTGGCCTCGAAGGTTCTAGATTACAATTGTTGGCCGTCAAGGTGATGCATGGATATCTGATTCACGGTGGTGGTGTGGTGGTGGTGGTGCTTGGCTAGATGGCCAGACCAACCCGTTCCCCTGAATCGAGCCACCATGGTATTGCTCAACAACCACAATGCCAAACCAAAATGCAATTGATGTTTCTGTATTATTTATATGATGCAAATGTTCTTGATGTTAATTTATTGTAGAATAGTAATTGTAATTAATACAATATCGAGTCACAGATATCCTGTCCATTATGCATGCACACCCAAGACACTCGCCAATTTTTCAATATGTAGCACTATTTGCACTTCCTCGTATTGTTCCAAGTATCTGCTCACGATGTAGTTTACTTGGTGTTTTGCCTGGCACCGCTGAGGCATCTCCAGTACTAAAATACCTGGTGGACGCGGATGCGGCTCAAGCTGCCCCCTTTAAAAATCCCAGGGCAACCGCCACAACAATTAAAAATGACATCTGAGATATGTCTCGCAAGCTAAAAATCGGCTCATCATTCTAAAAATTGTGTGCGATTTTTCCCAGTGTTCTGGTTCGCAAGATCACGGTCGAGTGTCCGAGGTGGTCGTTGATATAACGTCCACCCACCCCCACGCTCCACCAAGGATACCCACCAACTCCCCTGGTCTGACAGCTGCCACACTCGCATATCGGTGACCTGCATATTTGCTGCCCTGTCTGACAGGGGGGGCGATCGACCGGCAGCTGGAGGGGAGCTCAGAGCGGCAGATCAGCTGGAGCTCACCGCCCTGGCCAGTCCGTCTATATAAACGACTTCTCCTCCTCCCACCAGCACCTTTCTTTCTTTTCCTTCTTCATAACTGATGGACCGGTGGTCCTTGGAGATCAAGAAGTCCAAGGACTGCGAAGCATGTTGTCCCTTCCCATGGACTTCTGTGTGACCCTACCTCGGCAGGGCGGCAACCCAATTTTTGATCTCAAACCCACCTCTTTTTTCATTGAGCTCTTGGCCTTGTGCCGGGACTTGAAGAAGAAATTTGCTTGACGTTGATGTCTGTGATCTGTGGATGTCGACCCGTGGGCTGGACTTGGTGGGGTGTTATGTTTGTGGATGTTGTTGGAGCAGTGCATGATCATGGTCGACGTATGGGAAAGCATGTAGTTATTGCCGGAGATATTAATTACATTCTGCTATTTGCCATCTTGCCGTCGTGTCTTGTATCGTGTGATGATCTCGTAACGTCGCATCCTTCGTGGGCGATGATATTTTGTATTCTTGCCGCCCCCTACTATCCGTAGCACAGAGCTGAAGTCCAACACAGGCGACAGTCGTGGTTTCCTACTGTCCTTAAGACGTCACGATAGTAAATACTGGTGTTCCGACTCGACACGCCTCGCATTCTCCAGAAATTATTGACCCAAGGTTCTATATCGCTTCCCGTGTCACTCGTTTATATCATCACTAGTAGGCACTGTTGGCCAGTTTTGAATATTGTGTTTATTTCTTATCGGTCGTATTCTTCATTATTTCGTCGGTTTTCGGTCGTGTTTCGATTCGAGGTGGCATCGTAGATCATCATCCATAGGTCGGTCGGTACGTAGTAGAATACAGTATATTCGTGACAGCCATGTTAGACATAATAATACAATATTATTTTGGTCTATTCTCGTGCATTTCGTCTTGTCGGGCATCGGAAATTGTGCTGTCTGCTCTGGTGTTTGCTTTTCAGAGGGGCAGTTCTCGCGCTTCTGCACGCATGGACAGCTGCTAAGGCCCACGCAACACTCTCTGGTTTTCTGTGTTCTTCCCTCGTACCCTTTTAAACCAACGCCAAAATCTAGTATCGTATCGAGTTCTTTGTTGCTGTTGTTCTGGACATATTTCTTTCTCCGTTGTTCTCGTCAGAATATCTGTTCAGGTCAGTTCTCCCTTGTTCGGATTCCGAACAATGAACAGTGCATTCTAACACCACCATAGCTTTCTAGCTTACGTTTGCTCTATCCAACTGTCTCTACTGGAATCATCTCTACGCGAACCTCTGCAGTCCCTATTGCAACTCTCAGCCGACAAATCAACATCCTCGCTTTCCAACTGTCGCGACCTTCCAGCTAGATCGCAATGTCTTTCAGGCTAGTGCTCGTCTTTAAGGAGGACCGTCGCTGCTTCATGCATCTGGCAGGTTGGGATGCCTTCTTCGTCTACTGGGTCTTGTTCGTAATCGCGCAACGCTGGGTCCTAATACTACAGGACAACTACATTGTAATCAACGAGGTCTGGCTCTGTGGTACCAACCAAAGAAGCCGCCATATTCTCCCTACCATGAGAATGCTTCACATTGGTCCTCGCTTCTAATCTTCGCTAAAGTCATGGCGGCTAGAAGCATGCCAAGTGCTTACAGAGGCTGGCATCGTTGACTAGGAGTTTCGCAAGGCTCTGTCGTCTTTTGGCGAGTCCCGAATCATGGCGCACCTCCAGATCTTTTGCGCTGCAATCAGAGTATTAATTATTCAGAAGACCTTGCCGAAGTCATCGGCTGCAGAGATGTATTGTATTGCCTTGCAAGCGCGGCTTTGGAGGACTTGGGCATGTCTACCTGGTAAGCATACTCTACAGCCTGTTCGTTGAACAGTACAACCCCAAGACCATTGTTCTGAACATTCAGGATCCCACTGTATTTCTTGGACTTGCGAAAGAATCTCTCCCGAAGTAGATTCATCGATATGTATCCTCGCATGTATCTGGTACGTCACGAACGACAACCTCTCCTATTACAGTATCATTAACAGTATTAGATCTTTGCTGTATCACAAATTTATACACCAAATCTGGGTTGGTGGTTACCAAGCGCTCTTCTGCTATCTAACAGACGCTCTCGAAACGAGTCTTGGCGAGTCTTTTTTGTCATGTATTGGCCTCAGGGGCATAATCACCACGGACTATTGTCGATGGCTTGATCTATTATGTATGGATCTGGAACGGCACAAGTAACTATGCACTTAGCTATTAGGAAGAATCAAACTCGGTCCTTCTGTACAACGCCACTGTAACTCTGCTCCCTGTCCAATGTCTACTGACCAGTACAGTTTGGTCGTTTAGATGGCATCAATCGTTTCCACGGTGGTATATACATCTCCTCTTACTATCATCCATCAAGACGGCCCTTTGCTAACCTATTGTCTCGCTTTAGATTCTACCAAGCTCTCCAAAAGCTCCGAAGCTCTATCCGCGCCCCCGAGCTCGTTTAGTTCGTCTCCCAAGCGTCCTGCTCTCTTGACATACCCTTTATCGCATAATATCGTTCTCGCGGCCTTCCGAACCTGCTCTGCCGAAGGAGTATCTGTCTTCAAATCGATACCCGCCCCAGCCCAGTCGACACGAGCAGACGTATCCTTCTTGTCTTCTGATTGCCCTGCGCATATCAGGGGTACTTTATGGGAGAGTGCTTGCGTTATACTTCCATAACCGCCATTGGTGATGAGGAGACAGAGTTGCGGTAGGAAGAGGTGGTATGGAATCCATTTGACGTATCGTACGTTTGGTAGATCGCCTACTCTGGACGTTACCTCTTCCACGTGAGGCGTTGCCACCACCAAGAGAAGTTGAGGGTCGTTCGAGAGAGCCTCGATGGCTGGAATGATCAACGATGTCGGATCCATGGCCAGTGTTCCTTGTGTGATGCCGACAACACGAGGGTGAGCGACAATTTCATCCCATTGAGGAGGCAATTGGACATAGTCGGTCTGGATCTGGGTGACTGTCGGTCCAACGAATTTCGTGTGCTTCTTCTGCTCTTCTGGCTTGGGAAGTAGCTTGAACTCCAACGAGGGAGACGACGCTTGGATGTGAAGAAAGGGGCTATAGGTGAAGGACTCGATGGGTTCACCAAACGGCAAGTTTTCCAGTCCCAGTATTTGTCTTTGGGCGTTTATCACGGGCCTCAAAAGATATGGCAAGAGAATCCATTGACTGATGAGATGATGCAGGAAATTCCAGATCAACCACAGCAACGACGTCGAAGGACTCTCCCCAGATACGGACTGCGGAGCGCCCCAGCTGGACATGTACATTGGAATCACGCCCAGAGTCGCATAAGTAGGGATCTCGCCCAGATCGTACATAGCCCTCGCCCCGTAGGGCATCACGTCGACCAACAGCAGATCTGGTTTGAAGCCGCCCCGCAATACCCGACGATAATCGCTCACTTGAGCGAGCAGTCGAATCTCTAGGCGGTTGTACATCTTGTCGAGGATTCCAGTCTCGTTGTTGTTTATGAGGGGCTCATCAACAGTTGCAATGGCTTCTGTTGCGACAAAGGTGGCTCCCACTGCTCGAACGCGGACTTCGTTGTCGGCGCTGGTGAGCCATACTACTTGGTGACCTCGACGGACGAGGGATTGGGCCACGGCTTGCATTGGGTATGCGTGGCCCGCTGGGTAGTGAGAATGTAGAATTATTTTCATGATTTATATAGTAACAAATGTTGGACGACGCAGAGGTTGTGTAATGTTGAATCTGTAATTGGGGGGACTTGTGGTGAGGTGTTGCTTGCTTACATGGCAACTTTTAGTGACTGTGCACTCTATACTACGTGGGGCCAGAAGAACATGGGGTAAATAGCAGCCAGAATGATGTCTGACTTTGGATCAAATTAATCAACTAATTGGATGCTCAGAAGGGCTTCCTGGGATATTTAGATCAGTCCAAAATCAAGTTTGGGCAAACTGATCCCTGGTTCTTTAAAGTTAGACTTAAGGTTCTGATACAGGATATCCGTCACCAGTAAGGCTACCCTATAGTGTGCTGCAAACATTGACTGAAGGATTAATTATGTAGGTATCTGTCTATTAGGCTCGTATTCTTTAACTAGTTTGAAATCTGTATTTTTTATAATATTGAATATCTTCTGGGAGACTAAATGATTTGAACACTGTGGTTCTTTCATACTGTCGTAGTTTTTTGGAACAACATTGAATCTCCGGAACACCGAGAAAAGACCCGTTTTGGTGGCCTCAACTTCCTTTCACCCAGTACAGCATCAGAACAAAACGGACAAAAGGATCACGATAAATACAACGGATCCTTGATCATGACCAATATCTGTAAACTACTACTAGATCGTGATTAAACTACACATCCATTTGAACACACGCAATGCCTTTGGTTTGGGTCCAGAAGCGGTCTGCTAGGAAAGCCAAAGCTCCCTCCTACGTTCAACATCTACACAAGTCGACCATCTAGACACCGCTCTATCCTACTCTAAAATACAGCAGCTTCGCTATTTACTCTCATATGTCCTTCCTCTTTCTCTCGACCGCCCCATTTTATTTACCCCGATATCATACCGAAATATCTCCTTGTTCCCCTCCAGTGGCCTCGGGAACAGCCTTGTGCAACGAACCGCTATGACGTGTGAAGTCCCAGGGTCCGGGCCTCAAGTCCGCACCGAGTGCTGCCCTTGTGCGTGTCGACACCGTGTGTACGAAACATCTGTGCTCCTCTGGGGTTGACTCGTGTCAAGTTACTGTTAGTCACTAGTATCACCGTTGAAAGTAGTGGCGCTTACTGACATGGTCCGCATAGACACGGAGCATAAAGAAGATCGCTTCAGTGAAGCGCGGCTAATGCAAATTCAACATGCGGCTGTTGATTGATCAGAGCGGAATTGATGGTCATCGCGACTTTTCTGCAGTAGCTTTGAGCCGACCAGTTGAGGTTACAGGCTGGTCAATATTTAGAAACCAGAGGATGCCGCAAACCCAACAACTCGGCAAAAAGGTCAAGGAAATCCGACAGGAGAGTTGCAAGATATTAGCTGCGCCCATGATTGCTTGACGACTATTGTCGGGCAAGATGCCCTTGGAAGACACGGCCTTTCTATCGAACGCGATGGGGACAGGATCGGGCGGCAAATGCCCAGGAACAGACGTACTGGCAATAATAGTCGGTTGACTTACACCACAGCTCCCTTTGTGGGTAAAAGCAAATTGAGGCTGAGAGGGCATGTGCGACAGGAAAATCACAACTGATGGATATCTTCCGCAAGGAACGGCCCCAACAATGCTAGTACTAGCAGCAAAGGGAAGTTCTCTTTACCAAAGAAAAGGTAAGTATTGATCAAAGGGTCTGCAGGCATGATGCTGATCAGCTGCCGTTAGACGCATCCACGTTGGACCGCCAGTGTTACCACTGGTATCGTCCCGGCCATCAGTTAGTTACCTCCAAGATGGGAGGCGACATTGATCAGCCTCTATCCAGGGCTGGTCATAGTTCTGGCAGAATGCAGAAGCAATGTCACTAGGTTCTGTGTTGCAGACTTGACTACGAAAGTCACAACGATGCAAGGATATCTACAAGAAGTAGAGGTGCCCATTTGGTGGCATCTCGGCTAGGAGCTTCAGCTTAAACGCAGTCGGCCTCCTTAATATCAACCGGGGATCTGGTGGCATATGACAACCGGGCCATTGTAGCCAGCTACGCGCTCGTGGGCACTTACAACAAGCCTTGAGTCCTTCTCGCTGGCTCTCTTGGTAGACTGTGTTATTGCAGGGCTGCCACAAAGTCATTCCCATGCTAACATCACAGTGGCCCTTACATCTAGATCGTTTGGGAGCATACAACCAAACTTCCCTGTGTGCAGCAGAAAGTTCATCTGGGAGCCTTGATTCTTATGGAGGCGAAACTCAACCCATTCTCTCTCTCCCGAAAAGGACTCCTATTCACGATCGAATTCGGCCAGGAGCGCTCGGTCAAATAAGCGAACTAATTACAGTCTACGATTCCGCCTCTATCTCGCCATGTCCATCACATGGAGCCTCCTCTGATGACCAACTACAATATACTGGAACTAGGGGCGTGTGGCTTGTCTGATGAAATCCGGGTGGGCCGTTGAGTCCATTTTACCTTGCGGACTCCTGGGACCTCTCGATCTACTCGAAAGAGATGCCGTCTTTGTCATCCTGAACTCATAAAGTAGAACCCCCTGCCTAGTAATACTGTGCGCTAACGTTGGATTAGACAGGATTCCAATACGCGATCAAGACGAACAAAGCGCCAATCCTGACACCTCCGAAGCATTTGGTCTTATTGTTGACCCCCTGTTCAAGACCTGCCATCTAGAAGCATGGTTGAGTTGAGCCACACGGCATCCCCTTCCAACATATCATTCTAGCCTCAAGACCCGTTACACAAGTTTGGCGGCATCATGACGAGTAACAAGGTTGGCTGCAGCCTATGATATGACGGACTGGTAGTCTTTCGGTGAACCCTTTTCTTGCCCGCCACAAACTAGTTCTACTTTATTTCAAGATGTACGGTAATCTTCCTCCATGTATTCATTATGCCTAGAGATAGGTATTGTACCATGATAATATTCAAGTTTCTTCAATATCTACCACACCAGTGGCCAGTTAAGACGCCGTCCCTCTATAGCCGCAATAAATACTCCTTTTCTTAGTTCTTCTTTTGATCATTCTCTTCCTCGCTCTTCTCTTTTCCGTCTTCTCCAAACATTGTTTCTTGGGCTAAAAGACAGGTTAGCATACGAAATCGTAACTGAAGAACATTGACTTACCACTCCACAACTCAGCATAAACACCATCACGGTCAATCAACTCCCGGTGTGTACCCATCTCCGCCACATGTCCCTCCTTAAGGACAATAATAAGATCAGAATCAAAAATCGTACGTAGACGATGAGCGACAAAGACGCTTGTTCGTCCCCTTTCGCGAAGAATGCTGTTGATGTTCATCATAAGGGCTTGCTCGGTGTGAGTATCCAAGGCACTGGTAGCCTCGTCGAAGAATAGCAGAGGAGGATCCTTGAGCAGGATACGGCTGACAGCAAGACGCTGCTTCTCGCCACCGGAAATCATGAGTCCGCGCTCACCAACCTTGGTATCGTAACCGTCAGGGAAAGACTGGATGGTATTATGGACGTGGGCACGCTTGGCGACAGCAACGACTTCTTCGTGAGTAGCGTTGATAGAACCGTATCGGATGTTGTGCTCAACTGTATCGTTGAATAGAGGGGTATCCTGGGGGACAACACCGATAGAGCGACGCAGAGACTCGAGGTCGACATCGCGAATATCTTGGTCATCAATCAGGACTCGGCCACCCTGGACATCATAGGATCGGAACAAGAGACGCAACAGAGTAGACTTTCCACATCCGCTGGGGCCAACAACAGCGACCTTCTTTCCAGCAGGGATTGTCAAGGACAGATCGCGGAGAATAGGGCGGTTAGGGTGGTAAGCAAAGTTGACGTTCTCAAACTTGATCTCGCCGCCCTTGGAGAGAACCAGAGGCTTCGCACCGGCCTTCTCCTTGATGTTGGCGTTGACCTTTTGGAGGTTGAACAGAGTCTCCATATCCAGCAGAGACTGTCGAAGCTCACGGTAGACGGATCCGAGGAAGTTGAGAGGGACAGAGAGTTGGAAAACAAGCTGGTTGACCATAACTAGGTCACCGACCGTCAAAGTACCCTCAGCCACACCATTGGCGGCAAGGTACATCATTCCAGTAAGAGCCGAGGAGAAGATGATATTTTGTCCACTGTTAAGAAGGGCCAGAGATGTCGCAACTTTGATGGAGTTCTTCTCATACTGTCCAAGAGCCTTGTCGTATCTCGCAACCTCGAACTTTTCGTTGTTAAAGTACTTGACAGCCTCGTAGTTGATGAGTGAGTCCACTGCCACGGTAGAAGCCTTGTTGTCTGCCGCATTGGCTTGTCTTCGGAACTTTGTTCGCCAAGCGGTTGTCCATATAGTAAATGCCGTGTAGCTGACCATTGTCAAAACGGTGAGAGCAGCAAATTTGGCGCCGTAGTTGTAAGTAAGAATTCCGCAAACCATGCTAATTTCAAGAGCAGTTGGTAAGACATGGAAAACCATGCTGGACAGAATAAAGCTGATTCCCTTGGTACCACGATCGAGAGCCCTGGTCAGCCCACCGGTTTGCTTGGAAAGATGGAATGTAAGATCGAGTCGCAACAAATGATCAAAGACATTACAGGCAACTTTTCGAATAGCGTTTTGTGCGACAGAAGCAAAAACAGCGTTTCGCAGTTCCTGGAATACTGTTGCGCCAATTCGAGATGCGCCATATGCTAGGATCATGGCTCCGGCAACTGTCGTCGCAGTACCTCCCACAGCGGCAACATCAATGTTCATAGAGTCTACAATGCCCTTGAAGTAGAAGGGAACTTGAACATTGAGGACTTTTGCGCCAATCAACAAAGAAACAGCGAGACTGACTCGGAGCTTGGTACCCCAGTCATCCTTCGGCCACAAATAGCGAGTCATCTCTTTCATGATAGCCCAGTCAGCCTTGCGCTGCTCCGGGGCAGACTTCTCGACCGTCGCAAGAGGATCATTTTGTTTCGTGGGTTGCTTGATTGCGGGAAACACGGCCGATGGCTTCGTAGTCGTGGATTTCGAGTCTGTGGGTGTCCGAGGCTGTTCGCGACGCGGGGCAGAGGTCCAGAAGGTCTGGGTTAGACCAGGTCGCTGCTGAGAGGTTGTAGATAGGCGGTAGAGCGCTGGATTGTACCGGGGACATGCCCTCGATGAGCGCTGGAGCAATTGAGGGATCATTTTGGGTTTTGGGCTCAACGCGAGCTCATCATGGGATGTCTTGGGTTGGTGGGATGGTGGGGAGCTACCCAGACTAGGTAGACAATAGAGAAGAGGGACAACAAGGTACCGGAGCTGCCAGGAACCTGCCCTTGGGAAGGGATGTCTGGCTGCGGTCCGGTAGGTTAATGTAGTTGACCAAGAAGATATCTGGTAACCCAAAGGGTCTATAATAAGCACGAGGGTAGACTAATGATGAAGCTCACATAATGTGCTAGCTAAATGATGCAACCAATTGAGGCCTGAGGCAGCCGATGATCGGAGTTGGAAGGTTAGTATACAAGGATTCAATTTGATCAATATTGTCAATGTTATGCAGGAATGTAAAATATATTATCAATATTGCTTTCATAACTGGCTATATTCCCTGAAATTTTTGAAAACATATTAAAGTAAGAAAAGGAGTCTTGTATCGGAGTGTATAAACAACATGTTGCGCCTGGACTCAGACTGGGTATCAATATTCAAGACAAAATAAAACGAGACGACAAAACAAATAATAAATAAGCAAAGACAATGCGAAGGAGTCCACTTGAACTTCTCGCATCCAGCTTCTAAAAGGCTCAGTTTCTCTAAACCTACGGAGTATGCAGTGTTTAGATTTCATCATTGCGCTGCTAGTTTGCTTTTCATCGATTGACTTCCCCCAGGTGCCCGCATAGACCCATCTTCTCTCCGTAGGTATCGAAAGGCTTTTGAACTTCCGACTCAGTCTAGGGGTGTAGACTGTAGAGAAATGCATAGTTGAGTTGACACTTAGAATTTGTGGGAAAGTCGGCGGGTTATACTCGTGTTGCCCAAGCCCTCGCTTCAAGTCAACCTTATAATAAGCTTTCTTCTGAAAATATTTCACGATACACGTATGATAGAAGTCCCATTTTAAGGCGCATTTTTGAAGTCAAAATTCTCTAGAAGATCAAAGAAGGTTGGTAAGATAGAGCTATGGGCGCGATTTGAGGCCGTAAGTACGATATTGGCTTCCTGCGCTGTGGCATTACCGAGAGACCAAGTCGATTTGACGGAAATACAGTTTGCTTCCGTATCTATGAGTCAGATATCAGCAATATTATCTTGAAAACAGGTTATCCAAGGTTCAGATCAATGATAAAGAACTATCCTGCGACTCAACAATTCTTGGGTGCCGCCTTTTCAGCAAGCCCTGCCATACGTGACCTTGACCCTATTCGACTACCAAAGGGGAATTGGATTCTGAGAGTTTTACTTTGATATATCTCTACTTTGAGCGTCTAACACGAGGTCGGAAATTGTTCATACAAAGAGACCATTGTTTAAAAGAGGTGGAGAAACATCTTGCAGCAGACATCGCGGATATATTATGTACAAGAGCATATTTGTTATTAGAGCATGCTCTATCAATTCATTTAATAGTAAAGATATTTCCCTTGTATTTTTCGACTTGAACTGTCTTGACTGTTCGTATTATATAATGACGACTCAAGGCCAGTGACCCCTACACTGAGCTGTACCAACCACTGCAACACTCCAACTACAGTGGACAGCCTTACAGCGTCGACTACGCCAGTCAGCACAGGGCGGGTCTGGTCCATACAAGCTCGAGCTTAGCACTTGAACAACAAAATTGACAGATTACCTCAGCTTCACAACATACTACATCCATATATTTCCAGCATAAATCATTTCTATAGCTATTTTCTTTACTGCCGCCCATCATGGAAAGCCTCGAGGCTCTCCGGGCCTACCTCAATGAGAACCTCGTTCCCCACGCTCAGCGCTATCCCCTACAAGCCATCCTCGTCACAGCCATAGTCCTCTTCATCACAACGAGACTCTTCACCGGCAGTCCTTCATCAGTCAGAAAAGATGGTTCAAAGACACCTCCTCTTGCACCTTTCTGGATCCCTCTCTTTGGCCATGCTCCGCGTATCTTTCTCAGCCCTTCTACCGCCTTGACGCGCTTCAGAAATCGATATGGCCAAGGTGTATTCTCCGTTCGACTATTCCAGAGCATTCACTCTTTTGTCTTTCGTCCTTCTCTCGCTGCTCGTCTGCTTGAGCAGCCTGACTCTGTCGCCGACAAGGAGTTTATCACGCGGCATATCATGATGACCAATTTTGGTCTCTCCAAGAAGGACCTTGCAGCTTATGACAAGGCTGCTACTGAAGTCTATCAGGTTACAAAGAAGCATCTGAGCGGTTCTCATCTCGATGATCTAGCCAAAGCTACCCTCAGAGATCTGGATGACAACGCCGCTGATGTGATATCCTTCAACTGCTACTCCACCGACCAGATGGACTGGGAGAGACTGGCCAATGCAGAGCTTTTGGAGGACATCAAAGACGAGAACATTATGGCTGTCGACTTCTTCGAGCTTATCAAGACCTTCATCGCCAGAACCGCTACAATTTCCGTCTTTGGTACAGACTTTGTCGAGGTCTATCCCGACATCTGGCCTCACCTCTGGATTTTCAACAATGGCTTCCACTCGTTGGCCATGGGCGTTCCTGTCTGGGCCCCTTTCCCCACCTCCCAGCGGGCCAGAATTGCTCTTGGAAGATTGCTCACTTTTATGCGAGAGTTCCATGATGAGTTTGAAACGTTTCTAAGTGGTGAAGAGCCCGGGCAGAAATGGCAAGACTTTCACACCGTCAGCCCCCTTGTTCGCGCCAGAGCCGAGGTTTATCGAAAGCACGGCTTGTCCTCTGATGTGCGCGCTGCATTCGATGTTTCCCTTCTCTGGAGCACGACTGTCCAAACTACCTCGCTCATCTCATGGTCTCTTTTCGAACTGTATCAGGACCCCGTTCTTCTATCGCAGATCCGCGAACAAATCACCCCTCATGTTGAAATTGTTCAGCCCAATCACGATTTCGGAGGTGCCGTCTGGATTCCTCCTCAAATCAAGAAACTCGACCTGGAAGGACTGTTAACCAAGTGTCCTTTACTGCAAGGCGTGTACCTCGAGACATTGAGGCTCTACGGCGGAGGATGGTCTGCGAGGTATTTGAAGGAGGATGTCACACTTAAGGACAAGGAGGACAGTTTCGTCCTGAAGAAGGGAACGTTTGCTCATGTCATCAACAATCTTCACCACTCTGATCCCAGATGCTTTACCGACTCCAAGATTTGGCAAGCCGGACGATATCTTGAGGATACCGTGGATAAGAAGGGAGTCAAGACACAGAAGGTTGATCCATACACCGTCCAAGCATCAGGTATGTCCATTGTCCCCCATCGGATACAATTACTAACAGTCCTCTTTAGATGGTACATTGACCATGTGTGATGACTCGGAATTTACTTTGAGGAAGGTCCTCATGTACGTCTCGGTATTTATTTCGCTATACGATCTCCAGCCCGCGGGAAGCGAAATCTGGCCTTCACCATCGATTGTTAAGGGCGTGGCTTCGGTGCAGCCATGGAGCTCTCTTAGATTATGGGTTAAGAGACGGACGCCTCCGAAAGATAATTGAGTCTCTCGAGGCGAAGAAATTGGTGTACGATACGAGGATATTCAGTTGTGATCTAATGAGACACGCTTTCGGCGATTATTTAAAGAGTCCCGGTATTAGTGACGACGCCCTTCAACATTTCACCAAAACTACATCCAGATATCAACGCCTCGGGTTGTCGGCATATAACTACAGCCTACAGTCTACAGACTACTCATGTCTTGTCACCCACTGAAACCAACCTCGTTCACTCGATGTCACTCAACCAGTTTCATAATCCCAGCTCACCAAGTGAGCCCTAGTGGGGCATAGTTCAAACCGTGTCTAGCATAAAAATATCCACAACATCAAAAAGATATCTCGGAGAGAGGATCTCTCCCCCGGGAAGGCTCGAACTTCCGATCTCCCGATTGTCTATTTAATAACAGTCGGACGCTTTAGCCAACTAAGCCACAGGGGATGAGTTGATTTGATGATGGCCGCTGCCAAGTTGGTGTCTATGTCGATGTGCGTAATTTTTTACAACAGCCGGCTGGTGATACTAGCGGTTGTAGTTGAAGCTATCGGTTCAGTGAGTTGTCAAAGGATAGAGTGAAGAGCTAGCAGAGGTTGGTAAGGTCCTGTATAACAATTGAGGCGTTGACGTTGATGTCATGAACATTGAACCAACCAGCCAGGACATTGGTGCAATTGAGTTGGTCCAACGTGTCTTTTCTAAAATGATAGATGAAAGCAAATACTATTTTGCCAAGCTTTGAGTTAACTATACATCCATTTGCCTGAGAATCCATGTGATTGTGCCATGACTCCAGCTTGTCTACATGTGGTAACTCCTTTAGACAACCCGAGAATGAGGCATGAAGGAAAAAGAAGAATCAAATTACCCTCTTGGCAAATACCGGCCCAGCCAGTACACAATAGCACGAGCTGCTTATCACCTCTGAGTCACAAGACAAGACAAAAAGTCAAGTGTAGAGCTCAAGTCAGCAAAAGACACAACATCAAAAAGATATCTCGGAGAGAGGATCTCTCCCCCGGGAAGGCTCGAACTTCCGATCTCCCGATTGTCTATTGAATAACAGTCGGACGCTTTAGCCAACTAAGCCACAGGGGATGCTTTAGTTGCTGTTGAAATTCGAGTGTTTAACAGAGCTCCTGTATCCTTGACAATCGTTTTTGCGAGCGTTGGAATCAGGAAGGATTGTTTTTCTCATTTATATCGAAGAATTAGTGCAATGCTTCGCCATTGTATCGAGGCTGTAGGCGGACAGCACAGTGGTCTTGAATGCTGTGGCAAAGTGGGTGAGCTTCAAGCTTTGCCTTCAACAGCCAGAATGCGTTGATCGGACGTAGATCGTGCTTAGTGGCAGGCGCTGGGCTGGGCTATTCAATTCATTTAATAAGCAACTGGGACAGGGAATAAATTTCAACTGATAATAAGAATATTTTGATTGTAAAGAGTGCTTGATGACTGCACTTACTCGCGAGCAAGTTGTTAGACTGCTATATCCTGAAGTAACCACCTTAGATCCAAAGGTGGTACCACTGCTTTTGGTGGTTCAACTCAATTTGTGTTAACGCTGGTTACCCTGCACGTTTTGGCTTTGGAGCCGGTAGCGCTTCACCACGATTTTCTCCCAAGTAGGATACTCTAGGCTATGAAGGCTCAGCATTGTCTTTTCAGTTTCACAATAATAATGCTGAATCCTGAGATTCTTACATGATGCTTATCAGTGGAAACTTGCCAATCCTTCTTAGTGGCTGTGTTCATGGAAGGATGCGATCGTCGTTAACAGCGGATTAGGCAGTCTTCTGGAAAAGTCGAGTGGACCTGTGAAGCCTTCAGAGGTGTTTAATCTAGGAAATCTCAATGCCGATTCCTTCATTGCTGCAGTATCATGGCGATCATTTGCCCGAGTTTTAAAGACGTGATCAAACAGACATGCATGGGGCCGAAGATCTCGGCTCCGGGGTTCTGTACCAAGCAATATGATCGGGCTGTGCAGAGGCTGAGTTCCAATGATCTTGTAGATTTGTTATTCGTTGACTTTCGTCTGATAACTCTTTGAGATGAGCGGTCTGTATTCTTCTGCCTTGTGGAGTAGAAAGCTTCGACTTTGAGGCTCAGTTGCCTTCTTCTGGGTCAACCCAGCGACTCAATATCTAGTCAGCCAGTGGCTAGTTGATTTGCATTCCCATGTGGCAAGATGGATTGAGGCACTGTTCTACGTCCAACATGTGATACTGTATCAAGGCTGAGAAGCATTCTAGAACTCTGTCCGCCCCAACATCATCGCTCGGCAGACAGCTCCCGGTCATTTCCAGATCCAGATAGAGCTTATGCATGGCTGACCATCAGTCGTGTCATATCATCCCGGCATACAGTAGCCAAGTCAAAGGCCATGACAAACAATGACAAGTGGGCATTTGTGAATTGACAAGAGGCGGTGCACTCAGGCACTCCATCAGGTCACACGTCCTTTGACCAATGAAATAACACGTCTGCCGTCGCGTCCATGACCCTAGAGCTCTGCTTTGTGCGTAAAGTACAGAATGCGCTCGAATTCTTATTGGTCGAGATCATGCAGTAGCTCTGCCGAGTCTCCGTGAGCAACAAGTCCAAGGGTCATGGAAACCAACTGCAATCGGGCGAAAAGACAGCTGCCGTTAGCCAAAGTATCGTGACCCTTCCGACGCCGTTACCGCCAAAGAGGCTGAGTTGAGATGTAGGCACATGCTATTTGCCTCTAGGTCCTGACCTAGTGCACCATCCCTGTGAAGCTTTCGATGGTGCCAGCGGTAACACAGAACGAGAAGAATGAAGAGAATAGAGAGGAGGCACTTGCGGGGCAGAATAGCTGCAGTATCGTGACTATCGAAGCCGCTAGGAGTGCTCAGTGTTGTAGTGCAGAGCCTACACTGCTTGGCCAGCGCGCATCGTTGCCGGGTTTGCGACAAACCGAGCGACCAAAAGGCTTGGCCATATCATGGACTCGAGCTAAGCCGTGCTATTTCCACAGGGAGTGGCTGATGCTTAGTACCTAGTCAGGCGAGTTTACTTGTATACTCGTAGAGGTTAAGATATGGGTATCGATCGAGGGTGCGAATACGTGTTAGACAAGTCGCTGATCTGATAGTCTATGTTGCTTCGTGTTGGCCGTATTTCCGTGGATTGGAAGTTTACCACAAAACCACTTTCTCGTGCAGCTTGTTAGCGGCAAGTCCAAGCCTTGCACCCTGCAAGTCTCTGGTCCATCCAACCAATAAATGACTATCGCCAAGGGTTAGCATGCCATATGGACTCCACAATATGGGGGAGAAGATCACTCCTTCCCCAACTCACCCGTGTCACCTGCTGGTTGCTGGTTGCTGGTTGCTGGTGCAGGAGCTGTGCTGCGCAACAAGGGAAGGAAGCTTAGGTTGTGTCGGGTCCGGTGTTACTGCCAACAAGGTTGACAGACGTCACCTTACGCCCTTGGCGTTTGTAAGAACCAATTCAATTCCAATTCAATCGAAACGAAGGAGGGTGGTCAAGAGTTGACCCGACCAGATTAAATATCTCCCTTCCCCCCGCCCCAAATCTCGAAACACTTTGTCTCTGATACTCATACCAACCAAGTCATCAAAACATTTGATCATCAAAAACATCTGATCCTTCAAGTATCACCCAACTTTCTGGATCAGCAGCAAACAATACTACTCAGTATTAAACATCCTTCTCGACTAAACACAACAAACACAATTCAACATGTCGTCCACTGAGGGCATGATCAACGGCGGAAGCTCAACCGCCAATTCAAAGGCTCCCGCTCCCGCGTATGCTCCCGAACACACAACCGAGCATACACATGCTCCCACCGAAGGCAATGGGGGCTTCATCTCCCAGAACAAGATGACGGTTGTGCCCCCCAAGAAGGAAGACCTCCAGCGCAAGTATGCCACTGTTGTCGAACAGGAGGCTGGTGACAACGACTGGTACGGAGGCATGAGTAAGTACCACACATACTATCCCCATGGAGCCAGTAACTTACATATCCAGTGAACGTTCTCGGAGGTATCGTCGGAACCATGGGCGCTATTCCCTGCTGCATCATCTGTCCCAACCCTTACAAGGAAGTCCACCAGGGCAACGTTGGTCTTGTCACCAAGTTTGGAAAGTTCTACAAGGCTGTCGACCCCGGTCTGGTCAAAATCAACCCTCTCAGCGAGAGACTTCTTCAGATCGATGTCAAGATTCAGACCACCGAGGTCCCAGAACAGATCTGCATGACCAAGGACAACGTCACCCTTCGCTTGACCTCCGTCATCTACTACCACATTGTCTCTCCTCACAAGGCTGCTTTCGGTATCAACAACGTTAAGCAAGCTCTTATGGAGCGTACTCAGACCACTCTCCGTCACGTTGTCGGTGCTCGCGTCCTTCAGGATGTTATTGAACGTCGTGAGGAGATTGCTCAGTCAATTGGAGAAATCATCGAGGATGTCGCTGCCGGATGGGGTGTTCAGGTTGAGAGCATGCTCATCAAAGACATTGTTTTCAGTCAGGAGTTGCAGGAGTCTCTCTCCATGGCTGCTCAGAGCAAGCGTATCGGTGAAAGCAAGATTATCGCCGCCAAGGCCGAGGTAAACATTCACATCACCATGAGTCTCTCACACATTGCTAACCAGTTTCCAGGTTGAATCCGCCAAACTCATGCGACAGGCTGCCGACATCTTGAGCTCGGCCCCTGCCATGCAGATCCGATACCTCGAGGCTATGCAGGCGATGGCCAAGTCTGCCAACAGCAAGGTCATCTTCTTGCCTGGTGCAAGCCAGAGCATGGGCGGCGCCCTCAATGCCGCCCTGACCAACGAAACTGGCGAGTCCAGTGGCAACAACTTCGGCGGACAGCAAGACTTTGGAGGTCAGGACCCAGGTTTCCAACAGGCTATGAACGCCCGCGTTGTGGAGAACATCTAGATCCAGATGCTCTCCCATCGTGCCTTTCAATTTTGAGGTGATGGTTGGCTAACGCTTGAGGGTTTCCCGTTTCGGGAGTTAGCCTGGTCTACTTGATTCCGAAAGCATCGCTTCGACTGCTCTCTTCTCGTCTCCATCAGCACTATACCCCAGCGTCAACCTCCCAACTCAACTGGTTAGCCTGACCCATTTTTGCTTTTCCCACAGCGCTGCTCTCTGATACCCGTCTTGACAACTCGCTACCACTTCTTTTGGTATTTTGTAACTTCAGTGTATGTATTTTATTCTTCTATTCTTTGGACAAAGTGGCGGTGGAATAAGGTGGTGTAGCTTTGTGCTTGTTATTCTCAAGGATACCCTTTGTTTGCTCAGGTGAGCGCTTAATGAGGACTGGAACTCTGGATGATAATGGATGGCTACAATACCCAATCGCTACGAATATATGTTTTTACCGGAATCTTTGACATTTACCTGAAAGTCCTATGTGATGTAAGGTGAGACTTAGTGAGGACTTGGGCGAGTACAAAAGATGATGTGACTTGACAAATCGTTTTAGTGGATGTTCCTATCCTCCATTCAGAGAATGACATGTCTAGAATCAATGTAGCAGAAAGAGGTGTCTAAGCTTTATAAAGGATATGAAAATAAATAACCTAAGAGTCTGGTCTAGATTGCATAAACTGACATGTTGATTTCGCCTCTTGTGCTTCCTGGACGTCTCTAGAGCCTTTGGGGATGACCTCAGTTTCAGATATATGCAATGCAAAACATTAGCAGTCACGCCGTGTTAGAGCAAGGCAATCAGGATTAACTTTTTAAACTTGACAAATTCTTTATCTTCTAGAGCCCCTCTGTTCACTCTCCTATCCAATTCCACCTCCTTTGATCAGCGCACACCACCCCGGGGAACGTGAACAGAGGGTCAAGTAGAGAACACGAAAAATGAGTAAAACCAAATCACGCCGATATGCCCTCCGCCCAAACGCCAGCCAGCCAGGAAACAAGGTGCGGGCAGAAGCTGCCATGCCAGGAGTCTCTCAGGTATCATATATCTACACATCAG
The DNA here is from genome assembly GCF_000303195.2 of Fusarium pseudograminearum CS3096. Lineage (NCBI taxonomy): Eukaryota > Fungi > Ascomycota > Sordariomycetes > Hypocreales > Nectriaceae > Fusarium > Fusarium pseudograminearum. The sequence goes on along the minus strand of NC_031953.1, from coordinate 6,066,455 downwards.
GAACCATCCAACATTTTCTTGTTGACTTTTATTGTGATGTTTTGTGTTGATGGCTCGTCGTCAGTGTTTAGACGAGTACGAGTAAAGCAGGTAGGTTGAGAATTATTAATCTCGTAATCCTACAATTGTGTCCAATTTAGCATCATCACGACTTGCGCCGTGATAAGATACTCGGGACCATTTAGGCCTCAGAGTGACGCTTCTTCTTCTTCTGCTTCTTCTCCTTCTTGGGTGTGGCCTCATCATCTGAGTCGTGCTTGCGCTTCTTCTTGCCCTCGGTCTCCTCAGCAGGTTGAGACTTGGTAGGTGTAGCGGTAGCCTTCTCAGCGGCCTCGGCAGCCTTGCGCAGTTTCTTGAGTTCCTTCTTGCTGACAACCTTGGGTGTGCCATCGGCGTTGAGCTCGACATCACCTCGCTCGTACTTGCGCTTGAACTTCTTGACAGAGATACCGGCCTCCTCAGCAAGACGCTCGTAGTCGGCCTCGGAAAGCTTCTTGGGCTTGGCGGGAGTGGCAGCATCGTCGCTATCGTCATCGCTGGCATCCTTCATCTCCTCATCAACCTCCTCGATGAGCTTCTTGGCCTTCTTAATCTTCTTGGCGGGGGTAGCTTCGTTGGTCTCCTCATCGTCGGCAACACCATCAGCGTCGCCGTTGTATCGGCGGGTCTCCTTGACAGTGAACTGACCAGCACCAACGATCTCACCAGAGGGGGTAACGTTGGCACCCTTGGGCAGGAGAGGCTTGCCCTCGAGCTTGCGGAGGTGGTTCTCGAGTTTGATGCGGTTGCTGAGACCGAGGATGGCGCGCTCCTCCTCATCAGCATCATCCTCAATATCGCCAAGAGCATCGACACGGAGACCGAGAGCAGCCTTAGCAGACAGCATACGGGCGATCTTTCCCTTGTTTCGGCCGGTAGCCTGGCCGATAAGTGAAGAGTGGTAGATAAGACCGTACTTGGGTGTGTCGTGCTTGGTCTTGAGAGCACGGAAAAGAGCCTTCTCGGCACCGAGAATCTGAACAGTGGAACCAGGGGCCTTGGCCAAGCTGATGAGAGATCCAGCGTGGGCGATGAGGCGAGCACCAACAAGGTAACCGACAAGAGCAGTCAGGTTGGGAGCGATGGCGCGCATGCGGCTCTCGAGGTAAGAAGAGAGCTGGGTTCGGTAGTTGGAGTAAACGATGACCTGGTCAGCCAGGAGCTTGATGTTCTCAAGATCCTCCTCAGTAATCTCGGTACCCATGCTGATCTCGGCGGCAGCCTTCATGGAGACCTCAATCTCCTCGGGAAGGATCTCAGAAAGGTCGCAGTCGGCAATGTTGGTACGCATGCCAACAGCGAGAATGACGCGAGCGTAGGCCAAGTTGTCATTGAGAATCTTGGCCATCTCGGGGAAGTGCCATCCGTACCACTCCTTGGTTCGCATAGCGTAAACGTTGAGTTCCTTGTCGAGGTCGTCAAGAAGCTTGATAGCCTGAATGATCATGGAGTCGACCTTATCGGCAGAGAACTTGAGCTTGTGGCGCGACATGGAGTGAGAAAGACCGAGAGCCATGCGGTCAAAGTTCTCCTCAAGCAGGCCGGGGATGAGGTTGGCCATCTGGCCTCGAATGCCTCGGAAAAGATCCATAGTGTTGGAGCCAGAGACAGGGGAGATGTTAAGATCGGGCAAGTTGGAAATGGCTGTGCCAAGCTTCATGTCGGCGACAGCGAGCGAAGCCTTCTTCTCGGACTTGAGGTCGTCGAGGAGTTGGGAGAGAAGCTCGGGGACCTTGCCCTCCTTGAGCGAGGCAGCCTCTTCGAGAGCGGTAGCGGCACTGTCGAACTTGACAAACTTCTTGAGCTTGAGCCTGTAAGGCAAGACGGTATTAGTCGGTGTGGCTTTGGCATTGTAGCATGTTTGCGACCGCTCAATGTCTGTAAAAAAAGACATTGTCGAGTGCCCAATGGCGAAAGTTTTCGCAAATGAAAAATGTTCAAAACTTACATTTCGACGACCTTTTCGGGTCGACCAAGCTCAGCAGCGAGTTCCTCGTTCTTGAGCATCTTCTTGTCGGTAGCCTTGAACAGGCCATAGCTGCTTCTTGTTAGCCAATGCCCATTGTTTGACTTGCAGCATCCTCGCAATGATAAATCGAGGTCGAGGCTGTCGAGGGTCGCGACTTACCCTGCCGGCGTCTCGGCAAGCACAAAGAGTGACATTTTGAATTAGTTAGTTCCTTCCTGATGGTCTCGCTTTAATCGATTGGCGTCGTGGCTTCCTCGCGAGGCACAGTCCGGTTAGTTGAGCGCGGCTGCGAAAGGAAAGATCGAAGATAAACTGGCGATGGAAAAATTTCAGAGGAAGCTTGGAAAGGATCCACTCAATTTTTTTTGGCCTTTGGCACTGGCGCAGAAAGTGTGATGCAAGGTTCTCCGGCTGTCGGTAAAAGGAAAGTCCGACTTTCGCATGAAGTCAGTAGGTACGTACCCCCAGCCACTGGGGACTCCTGGCCACTCACGTGTGGGCCTCGACGCTCGCGACGTCTAGCTTGTGTTACGGCTTGGGATTGTTAGGCGACCAACTTTGTTTGAGGATAGACCTAAGTTCATCGCCTCGACCATCAAGACTTCCATTTATTTATCAAGATCTCGAATACGATACAACAGGACCGAACGTAACGCGACGAACCATACTTCAAGATGGAGGGTCTTTACTACAACGTCAACAACGGGTGCGTCTTAGCTTGAGTTGGAGACGGAAGCTTCATGCGAGTTAGTTATGGAGACTAACCCCAGTGAACAGTTACGTCGAGGGCATCGTCCGAGGCTACCGCAACAGCCTTCTCACAGGCGCGGCCTATAACAACCTGACCCAATGCGAAACCATTGATGGTACGCGACTCGACTTCATCCTCAACCTCTTACATGCTGATGATGTCTAGATCTCAAGCTCCAACTTGGCCCTTCCTACGGCGACTTCCTTGCTTCTCTACCTCCTAACCCCTCGACTTCAGCTCTTGCGGCCAAGACAACCGACAAGCTCATCTCAGAATTCCGATATGTTCGCGCCCAGGCTGTTGGCTCTCTTGCTACATTTATGGACTACGTCACTTACGGCTACATGATCGACAATGTTGCCCTTCTCATCACAGGCACCCTTCACGAGCGCGATACCCGTGAGCTCCTTGATCGATGCCACCCCCTGGGCTGGTTTGAAACCATGCCTGTGCTTTGCGTTGCTACCAACATTGAGGAGCTCTACAACAGCGTACTCATCGAGACCCCTCTCGCCCAATACTTCAAGGGCAGCCTGAGCCATCAGGACCTCGACGAGTTGAACATTGAGATTGTTCGAAACACACTCTACAAGAACTACCTCGAGGACTTTTACAACTTTGTCAACACCCACCCTGAGATGGCTGGCACTCCCACTGCTGAGGTTATGTCTGAGATTCTCGAGTTCGAGGCTGACCGCCGTGCCATCAACATCACACTCAACTCTTTCGGCACCGATCTATCCAAGCAGGACCGTAACAAGCTCTACCCCAGCTTTGGAAAGCTGTACCCCGAGGGAACTCTCATGCTTTCTCGTGCCGAAGACCCTGAGGGCGTTCGCCTGGCCGTCGACGGTGTTCATGACTACAAGTCTTTCTTTGATGCCATCAATGTTGGTGGCGGCCCATCAGGACCTGGAAACATGGGCGGCGGTGCTGGTGAGACCAAGACGTTGGAAGATATGTTTTACCAGAAGGAGATGGAAATTTCCAAGAACGCGTTCACTAGACAATTCACGCACGGCATTGTCTACGCGTGGGTAAAGTTGCGAGAGCAGGTTAGTCACTCGTTCTGCCCCAGTGTTATGCATCAACTAATCTATAAATAGGAAATCCGCAACATTACTTGGATTGCCGAATGCATAGCTCAGAACCAGAAGGAGCGTATCGGCAACTACATCAGCGTCTTTTGATTTGAGTCCCTCCAGCTTTCGTTTTCAGCAGGGTTTTGTGTAGTATAGTAGCAAATGTGAGCTCGTAATGGCACGGAATAGTTTCCACACTGGCGCAAAGGGAAAGATGGGTAGATGCAAAAGGCGGCGTCGTCGCTCATCTTTCAGGTGGCTTGTATTGTACATAAAGAGAAACAAGTTATTCTACAAAAACAGCTCCCGCCCCCCCCC